>NW_019943626.1:136161-137302 GCF_002910315.2 Salvelinus sp. IW2-2015 | reverse complement strand
CAGTAACCCCCCCCGTACTTATTATGGACTGTTATGTGATTACTGTATCTGTTATTACTATTATTATTGTTGTTTATCATTCCAAATAGTAGTGGTATGGGTGGTAATGGTAATGATAGCAGTTTAGTGATGGTGGTAGTAGTGGTAATGATGATAGTAGTTGTAGTACCGATGTAATGGTGACCCCTCCTTGGTGGCCTGAACTCACAGTGCCGAGAGAGAGAGAGAGAGAGAGAGAGAGAGAGAGAGAGAGAGAGAGATCTGAAAAGATGTATCAGCAGAGTGTAGATGACTGGCTGCTGTCTACTGTCAGATTGAATAATACTGATCCGTACAGTATTACACACACACGACCACACACACACACACACATACACGCATGCTTGCACAAATACACGCACACTCCCGAGTATCACAGAGGCTTTTATGTGTAGAATGTCTCGTTGAAACTATGCACAGGTCATAATCTCACGGTTCATTTAGGCCCTTTAATTTACGAGCAGCGACACTTCTGACATAAACCGCTGCTGTGGACGGGGATGAAATACACACACACACAGACATGAAATACAGCGTGTGATTTATGTCAGCGAGGCTAACATCTGTTAAAATGCAGCATGCTCACTGACAGAGGAGCGCTTAAACATCGCCCTGCGTGCCGACCCTCGGGACCACTAAAACACAACACGATTCTCACATCTGTAGGATTTCTATACCCACTTTGTGTGTGTCTACGTGTCTGTGTGTGTGTGTGTCTGTCTGTCTGTGTGTCCTCTACAGAACATAAATTATATTCTCCAGTCATGGCCCTATCCAGGATGACTACAGGGTACAGATATATATGCATGCAAGCATGTACTCATAGTGATAGAAATAAAGAGAGAGAGAGAGAGAGAGRGGGGGGGAGGCTTTGAATTGAAGCCCATTGAGTGGGGTAGAGAGAGCTGGAGAGAGGGTCTGCTCCCAGCCCATTCTCCTCTCAGGGTTAAAAGGTTATCACCTGGTCCTAACTAGCCGTCTGGCCTGATAATGACAGGGATCAGAGTTCAACATGCCTCAATGCACTGGGTCGCATTGAGGTGAACCCCTTAGTCACACAGAAACCTTCAGTGTGTGTGTGTGTGTGTGTGTGTGTGTGTGT
>NW_019943626.1:108928-125706 GCF_002910315.2 Salvelinus sp. IW2-2015 | reverse complement strand
CACCCAAGTGGCGACAGACCTTAGACCAGGGCCCTGACCAACAGCTAACAGTGCGCTACAAGACATAGACCGAGCGCCTAACAAATACAGACACGCAGACAGCTGCTTACAGACTAGACCAGGCCCTAAACAGCACAGTGCTACAGACTAGACCAGGGCCCTAAACCAAGCCACAGTGCTACCAGACTAGACCCAGGGCCCTTAAACAGCACAGTGCTACCAGACTTAGGACCAGGCCTAACACAAGCACAGTGCTACAGACTAAGACCAGGGCCCTAAACAGCACAGTTGCTTACAGACTAGGACCAGGTCCCTAAACAGCACAGGCTACAGACTAGACCCAGGGCCCTAAAAACAGCAACAGTGCTACAGACTAAGAACCAGGGCCCTAAACAAGCACACAGTGCTACAGACTAGGACCAGGGCCCTAAACAGCACAGTGCGTTTACAGGACTAGACCAGGGCCCTAAACAAAGCACAGCTGCTACAGACGTAGACCCAGGGCCCTAAACAGCCACATGCTACAGACTAGACCAGGGCCTAAAACAGCACAGTGCTACAGACTAGACCAGGGCCTAAAACCAGCACAGTGCTACAGACTAGACCAGGGCCCTGAAACAGCACAGTGCTACAGGGACTAGACCATGCCCTAAACCAGCACAGTGCTACAGACTAAGACCAGGGCCTAAAACAGCACATGCTTTAACAGGACAGACCAGGGCCCTTAAAACAGCAATGCTACGACTAGGGACCAGGGCCCTAAACAGCACAGTGCTAACAGACTGACCCAGGGCCGCTAAACAGCACAGCTGCTACAGACTAGACCAGGGCCCTAAACAGCACAGTGCTACAGACGTAGACCAGGCCTAAAACAGCACAGTGGCTACAAGACTTAGACCATTGCCCTAAACGCACAGTGCACAGACGTAGACCAGGGCCCTAAACAAGGCACCAGTGTACAGACTAACGGACAGCCCTAAACAGCACAGTGCTACAGGACTAGACCAGGGCCCGAAACAGGACAGTGCGACAGATAGGACCAGGGCCCTAAAACAGCACAGTGCTAACAGACTAGGACCAGGGCCCTAAAACAGCACAGTGCTACAGGACTAGACCAGGGCCCTAAACAGCACAGTTGTACAGACTAACCAGGGCCCTAAAACAGCAAAGTGCTACAGACTAGATTCAGGCCTAAAACAGCAACAGGTGTTACAGAACTAGGACCAGGACTAAAACAGCACAGTGCTACAGGATAGACCAGGGCCCTAAACAGCACAGTTGCTACAGACTAGACCAGGGCCTAAAAACCAGGCACAGTGCTACAGACTAGACCAGGGCCCTAAACAGCACAGAGCTACAGACTAGACCAGGGCCCTAAACAGCACAGTGCTAACAGATAGACCAGGGCCCTAAACAGCACCAGCTTTGCTACAGACGTAGACCAGGGCCCTAAACAAGCACAGTGCTACAGATAGACCAGGGCCCTTAAACAGCACATGCTACAGAACGTAACCAGGGCCCGTAAACAGACACAGTTGCTACAGACTTAGACCAGGCCCCAACAGCACATGCTACAGGGACTAGACCAGGCCCCCTAAACAGACACAGTGCTACAGACTAACCAGGGCCCTAAACAGCACAGTGCTACAGACTAAGACCAGGTCCCCTAAAACAGCACAGTGCTACCAGACTAGACCAGGGCCCTAAACAGCACAGTTGCTACAGACTAGACAAAGGGCCCTAAACAGCACAGTGCTACAGACTAGACCAGGGCCCTAGAGAGGCAGCACCAGTTGCTACAGACTAACCAGGGCCCCTAAAACAGCACAGTGCTACAGGACTAGACCAGGCCCTAAACAGCACCAGTGCTACAAGACTAGACCAGGGCCTAAAACAGCACATGCTACAGACTAGAACCAGGGCCTAAAACAGCACAAGTGCTACAGACTAGACCAAGGGGCCCTAAAACAAGCCACATGCTACAGACAGACCAATGCCCTAAACAGCACATGCTACAGACTAGAACCAGGGCCGCTAAAACAGCACAGTGCTACAGACTGAGACCAGGGCCCTAAACAGCACAGCGCTACAGACTTAGACCAGGGCCCCTAAACAGCACAGTGCTAACCAGACTAGCCAGGCCCTAAAACAGCCAGTGCTACAAAGACTTAGACCAGGGCCCCTAAACAGCACCCCAGTGCTACAGACTAGACCAGGCCTAAAACCAGCACATGCCTTACAGACTACGACAAGGCCCTAAACAGCACAGTGCTACAGGACTAGACCAGGGCCCTAAAACAGACAGTGCTACAGACTAGACCATGGCCCTAAACAGCACCAGTGCTACAGGGACTTAGACCAGGGCCCTAAAACTAGCCACAGTGCTACAGACTTAGACCAGGGCCCTAAAACAGCACAGTGCTACAGGGACTAGACCAGGGCCCTAAAAACAGCACAGTGCTTTACCAGACAGACCAGGGCCCTAAACAGCACAGTGCTACAGACTAGACCAGGGCCCTAAACAGCACCAGTGCTACAGACTAGTCAGGCCTAAAAACAGCACAGTGCTACAGACCTAGACCAGGACTAAAAACAGCACAGTGCTACAGACTAGACCAGGGCCTAAAACAGCACATGCTACAGACTAGAACCAGGGCCTAAAAAAACAGCAAACATGCTACAGACTTAGACCCAGGCCTAAAACAGCACAGGCTACAGACTTAACCAGGGCCCTAAACAGCACAGTGCTACAGACTAGACAGGGCCCTAAACAGCACAGTCTACAGGATGAGACCAGGGCCCTAAACAGCACAGTGCTACAGACCTAGACCAGGGCCCTAAACAGCAATGCTTACAGACATAGACCAGGCCCTTAAACAGCACAGTGCTACAGGACTAGACAGGGCCCTAAACAAGCACAGTGCTACCAGACAACCAGGTCTAACAACAGCACAGTGCTTAAACCAGGAAACTTACGGCCTAAAGCCAGCACAGGACTGCCGGTTCTAACAACAGCACAGTGCTACAGACTAGACCAGGCCTAAACAGCCACAGTGCTACAGAGCTAGACCAGGGTTCTAAAACAGCAAAGCAATGCTACAGACTAGAACCAGGGCCTAAAAACAGCACAAGTGCTTACAGGACTAGACCAGGGCCCTAGAACAGACAGTCTATAGACTAGGACCAGGTTTTAAAACAGCACAGTGCTACAGACTAGACCCAGGGCGCCTTATAAACAGCACAGTGCTACAAGACTAGACCAGGGGGCCTCAAACAGCACAGTCTACGCAGGACGTAGCACCAGGGTTTAAAAACAGCACAGTGCTACAGACGAACCAGGGCCTAAAACAGCACAGTTGCTAATGACTAGACCAGGGCCCTAAACAGCACCAGTGCTACAAGACTAGACCAGGCCCTAAACAGCACAGTTGCTACAGGACTAGCGACCAGGGCCTCAAAACAGGCACAGTGCTACAAACTAGACCAGGCCCTAAACACACAGTGCTACAGGGACTAGAGACCCAGGGGTCTAAACAAGCACAGTGCTAACAGACTAGACCAGGGTTAAAACAGCACAGTGTCTACAGCTAGACCCAGGGCCCTAAACAGCACAGTGCTACAGACTAGACCAGTTCTAAAAACAGCACAGTCTACAGGGACTAGACCAGGGCCTAAAACAGCACATGCTAATGATAAGACCAGGGCCTTAAAAACAGCACAGTGCAAGCAGACTAGACCAGGGTTTAAAAACAGCACAGTGCTACAGACTAAGGACCAGGGTTCTAAAACAGACAGTGCTACCAGACTAGACCAGGGCCTTTAAAACAAGCCACATGCTAATGACTAGCCCAGGGTCGTAAAACAGCACAGTGCACAGACTAGACCAGGGCCTAAAACAGCACAGTAGCTAATGACTAGACCAGGGCCTAAACAGCCACAGTGCTAATGACTAGACCAGGGGCCCTAAACAGCACAGTGCTACAGGACTAGACCAGGCCTTAAAAACAGCATCAGTGTCCCTACAGACTAGACAGGGCCCTACAACAGGCTGTTCTAATACTGAATGAACGCTGATTCTACTACTCTAGTACCCTACTCTACTCTGCTCTACCCCTACCCTACCATACACCCTACTCTACTCTGCTCTACCCCTTACCCTAAACACCACACCCGTACTCTACCTCTGCTCCTTACCCTACCCTACCACACACCCTACTACTATCTGCTACCCTACCCTTTACCATACACCCGACTCTTTACTCTGCTCTACCCTACCCACCACACACCCCTACTCACTCTGCTCTACCCTACGCCTACCAATACACCCTACTCTACTCTGCTCTACCCTACCCTACCACACACCCTACTCTACTCTGCTCTACCCTACCCTACCATACACCCTACTCTACTCTGCTCTACCCTACCCTACCACACACCCTACTCTACTCTGGCCTATACTCTACTATACCACCCTACTCTACTCTATACTCTACTCTACTACCCTACTCTGCTCTATATACTATTCTACTCKACTACCCTACTCTGCTCTATACTCTATTCTACTTTGCTACCCTACTCTGCTCTATACTCTACTCTACTCTACTTCCCTACTCTGCTCTATATACAATTCTACTCTACTACCCTACTCTGCTCTATATACTATTCTACTCTACTACCCTACACTGCTCTATACTCTACTCTACTCTACTTCCCTACTCTACTCTATACTCTACTCTACCACCCTACCCCCGCTCTATACTCTACTATCCGGTTCTGCTCTCTACTCTACTCTATTACCCTTCGCTGCTCTCCACTCTGTGCTATACTCTGCTCTACTCTGGTCCACTCTACTCTACTCTACTCTCATATACTCTACTCTACTCTACTCTACTCTGCACTATACTCTGCTCTGCTCGCATCTACTATACTCTACTCTACTCTACTCTGCACTATACTCTGCTCTGCTCTCATCTACTATACTCTACTATACTACCCTAGCTTGATCTATACTGTACTCTACTCTACTGTCCTACTCTGGTCTATACTCTACTGCACTATATTACCCCATTCTGCTCTCCTATCCTCTACTCTACGCTGCTCTATATTATACTCTACTCTACTATCCGAATCTGCTCTCTACTCTGTGCTATACTCTACTACCCTAGTTTGCTCTATACTGTTCTCTACTCTACCATCCTACTCTGCTGTATACACTACTCTACTCAACTCTACTCTCACATTCTGCTCTATACTCTGCTCCACTCTAATATGCTGCTCTGCTCTACCCTACCCTACCCTACCCTACCCTACCCTACACCCTACTCTACTCTGCTCTATACTATACTCTACTCCACTAACCTGGCTTGCTCTATACAGTACTCTACGCTACTACCCTATTCTGCTCTATACTCTACTCTACTCTAATACCCTACTCTTCTCTCCACGCTGCGCTATACTCTGCTCTACTCTAATCTACTCCACTCTGCTCTACTCCACTCYACYCTACYCTACTCTRCTCTGYWCTSTRCTCTRCTCTACTCTASTCTRSTCTGCTCTRYWCTMTACTCTACTCTAYWCTMTACTCTACTATCTACTCTATGCCCTGCTCTGCACTGCTCTACTCTGCTCTGCTCTGCTCTTTTCTACTCTGCCCTGTTCTACTCTGCTTGCTCTACTCTACTCTGCCCTATACTCTGCTCTACTCTACTCTGCCCTATACTCTGCTCTGCCCTATACTCTGCTCTACTCTACTCTAGTCTGTTCTATACTCTACTCTACGCTGCGTTGCACTCTCGAGTATACTCGACTAGCCTACTCTGCGCTATACTATGCTCTCCTCTAATCTACTCCACTCTGCTTTACTTTACTTTACTCTACCCTACTCTACTCTGCGCGGTACTCTGCTCTACTCTACTCTAGTCTGCTCTACTCTATACTCTACTCTACTCTATRTTTTAATTTACTCCGCTCTATATATTATACTCTACTCTGCGCATTACTCTACTCTACTCTGAGCTATTCTCTTCTATACTCTGCTCTATACTCTACTATGTCCTGCTCTATAAAGCACTCCACTCTCTACTCTATTCTGCGCTCTACTCTATTCTGCTCTACTCTTCTCTGCTCTGCTCTACTCAGCTCTACTCTGCTCAGTTCTACTCTGCTTGCTCTACTCTACTCTGCTCTATACTCTGCTCTAATCCAGTCTAGTCTGCTCTATACTCTGCTCTACTCTGCCCCATACTCTACTCTCATCTGCTCTATACTCTACTCTACTCTACTATGCTCTGCTCTATACCTCTCTACTTTGCTCTATACTCTACTCTGATCTACACTGCACTGTTCTACTCTGCTTTGCTCTACTCTACTCTGCTCTGTACTCTGCTATACTCTAATCTAGTCTGCTCTACTCTATACTCCACTCTACTCGACTCTACTCTGCCATATACTCTACTCTACTATATATATACTCTGCTCTGCTCTACTCTACTCTGATCTTTTCTAATTTGCCTCTACTCTACCCTGTTCTACTCTGCTTGATCTAGTATACTCTGCCATATACTCTGCTCTACTCTACTCTGAACTATACTATGCTATACTATACTCTAGTCTGGTCTATACTCTACTCTGCTCTACACTCTGCTCTACGTTGCTCTATATTCTGCTCTGCTCTAATCTGCTCTGTACTCTACTCTGCTATATACTCTACTCTAATCTGCTCTATACTTTACTCTACTCTGCTCTATAATCTACTCTGCTCTA
Organism: Salvelinus sp. IW2-2015; assembly: GCF_002910315.2. Lineage (NCBI taxonomy): Eukaryota > Metazoa > Chordata > Actinopteri > Salmoniformes > Salmonidae > Salvelinus > Salvelinus sp. IW2-2015. The sequence goes on along the minus strand of NW_019943626.1, from coordinate 118,944 downwards.
CTCTATACTATAACATATAGTCTACTCGACTCTATACCCTACACTAGGCTGATCATTACTCTATTCTACTCTGATCTATACTATATTATACCTTGCTGTATACAGCGCTCTACTCTCTACTCTGTTCTACTCTGCTCTGTTCTACTCTGCTTGCTCTACTCTACTCTGCTCTATACTATAATCTACTCTACTCTATACTCTGATCCACTCCGATCTATACTCTGCTCCACTCTGCTCTACACTCTGCTCTACTCTGCTTTGCTCTATACTCGACTATACGCTACCCTATACTTGCTATACTTTGTGCGATACTCCCCTCTATACTCTATAATACACTCTTCTCTACTCCACTCTACCATATACTCCACTCTACCATATACTCTACTCTACTCTATACTCTACTCTGCTCTATACTCTACTCTGCTCTGCTCCACTCTACTCTTGTATGCTCTATGCTCTGCTCTATACTCTACTATACTCTACTCTGTACTCCGCTCTACGCTGTACTGTACTATACTCTGCTCTATACTCTGCTCTCCTCTGCTCTATAATTTTCTCTATACTCTACTCTGCTCTGCACTATGCTCCACTCTGCTCTATGCTCTACTCAACTCTACTCTGCTCTATACTCTAATCTGCTCTGCTCCACTCTACTGTTGTATGCTCTATACTCTGCTCGAATTAGCCCTATACTGTGCTCTACTCTGTTCTATACTCTGTTTTACTCTGCTCTACACTCTGCTCTATTCTGCTCTGCTCTACACTCTACTCTACTCTGCTCTATGATCTACTCTGCTCCACTCTACTGTTGTCTGCCCTATACTCTGCTCTAATCTTCTCTATACTCTGCTTTACTCTGCTCTATACTCTGCTATATACTCTGCTCTGCACTTTGCTATACTCCGCTCTATACTCTACTATACTCTACTCTGCCCTATACTCTGCGCTACTCTACTCTGCTCTGCTCCACTCTACTGTTATCTGCCCTATACTCTGCCTTAATCTTCCCTATACCCTGCTTTACTCTGCTCCAGACTCTGCTATATACTCTGTTCTGCACTATACTATACGCCGATCCATACTCTACTATACTATGATCTGCTCTAATCTGCTCTATACTCTACTCTGCTCTGCTCCACTCTACTCTAATACGCCCTATACTCCGCTTTCCTCAGCTCTATACTCTGCTTTACTCTGATCTATACGATGCTCTATTCTGCTCTGCTCTACACTCTACTATACGCAGCTCTATACTCCAATATACTCTGCTCTAATCGACTCTACTCTGCTCTATTATCTGCTCTATTATCTGCTCTACTTTACTCTGCTCTACTCTGTTCTGCATAATACTCTTCTCTACTCTGCTCTATACTCTGCTCAACTCTACTTTCCTTTACTCTTCTCTGCTCTAAAATCTACACTATAATCTGATCTGCTCTACTCTACTCCATACTCTGCTCTACTCTACTCTGCTCTACTCTGCTCGAAACTCTACTCTACTCTGCTCTTTTCTACCCGACTCGACTCTGCTTCTGCTCTGCTCTATACTCTACGCTGCTCTAATCTGCACTTCTCGACTCTACTCTGCTCTACTCAGCTCTATACTCGGCAACATACTCTGATCTACTCTACTCTGTACTCTGCTCTACTCTACTCTGCGCTATACTCTACTCTGATCTACTCTGCTCTATACTCTACTCTACTCTGATCTATACTCTGCTCTGATCTGATCTACTCTACTCTGCTCTGCTCTATACTGTACTTTACTTAACTCTGCTCTGATCTGCTCCGTACTCTGCTCTACTCTGCATAATACTCGTCTCTACTCTGCTCTATATTCTGCTCTACACTACTCTCCTTTACTCTTCTCTGCTCTTTAATCTACAATATACTCTTATCTGCTCCACTCTACTCTATACTCTGCTCTATTCTACCCTGCTCTACTCTACTCTGCTCTATACTCTGCTCTACTCTGCTCTAAACTCTACTCTACTCTGCTCTGCTCTATACTCTGATCCGCTCTACTTGACTCTACTCTGCTCTATACTATGCTGTACTCTTTTTCTATACTCTGCTCTACTCTACTCTGCTCTATACTGTACTTTTCTCTGCTCTACTCTACACCCCTCTACTCTACTCTAATGATCTGCTCTACCCTGCTCTATACTCTGCAATATATTCTGCTCTAATCTACTCCGATTTATACTCTGCTCTATACTCTGCTCTCCTCTGCTCTGTAATCTGCTCTACTCTGCTCTACTCTGCTCTACTCGGCTCTATACTCTCTAACATTCTCCGCTCTACTCTGCTCTGCGCTTTACTCTACTCTACTCTACTCTGCTCTATACTCTACTCCACTATGCTCTATACTCCACTCTGTTCTTCTTTGCTCTATACTCTACTCTCTACGCCACTCTGCTCTATACACTACTATGCTCTATACTATACTCTATATTCTATACTCTATATTCTATACTCTATTCCACTCTATACTCTGCTCTGCTCTATACTATACTCTGCTCTATTCTATACTCTATATTCTATAATCTACTCTACTCTGCTATATACTATACTCTATATCCCATACTCTACGCTATGCCGCGCTATACTCTACTCTGATCCATACTATACTCTATATTCTATACTATACTCTACTCTGCTCGATACTCTACTCTGTTCTATACTACACTCTATATTCTATACTCTACTCAACTCTGCTTTACACTCTACTCTACTCCATTCTATACTCTACTCTGCTCTATACTATACTCTATACTCTACTCTGCTCTATACTCTACTCTACGCTGCGCATTGCTCCTCTCTACTTTGCTATGCTCTATACTCTGATGTGTACTATACTCTACAAACTACACTCTGCTCTACTCTGCTCTACTCCGATTTATACGATACTCTATATTCTATACTCTTGTCTACTCTGCTCTATACTCTACTCTACTCTGCTCATTACTCTTCTCTACTCTGCTCATTATTCTTCTCTACTCTACTCTGCTCTATACTCTGCTTTACACTCCACTATACTATGCTCTATACTCTGCTCTTCTCTATACTCTACTCTGCTCTGTACTTTACTATACTCAGCTCTATGCTCTRCTCTACTCTGCTCTATACTCTGCTCTACTTTATACTCTGCTCTATACTCTGCTCTACTTTGTTTTATGCTCTACTTTGCTCTATACGCTACTTTTCTCTGGTCTATACTCGACTATACTATATTCTCCGTTCTACTCTGCTGTATACTCTGCTCTACTCCATTCTATGCTCTACTCCGCTCTATACACTACAATTCCATGCTCTATACCCTACTCTACTCTGCTCTATACTCTACTYTGCTCTATACTCTACTCTGCTCTATACTCTACTCTACTCCCTTCTTGCTGCTGTTTATATGAACCATCTAATTATCCTCTACTGTACCTGTAGTCTAACCTGGCTACAATTATGACATGTATTGTAGGCTCCTAAACCCAACACCTACCATCATTGTCAAGAGCTTCGGATCCTTGGTGTAACAGCTGAGGTGTTGGGTTGACGGTCCGTAGGTCCAAGGCTCAAAACTCAGGTGGGACTGTACTCTGACTTTTCTACAATATCAATCATTCTCCTCTCTCTCTCTCTTTCTCCCCAGCATCTAAAGTCTGTCCTCCGTGTGATAACCAACTGAAAGCTGACAACATCATGGAGCATTACTGTGCCAGCGACTTTGGTAAGTGCTATACACACACACACACACACACGCACGCACGCACGCATGCACGCACACGCACACGCACACASGCACACTCAAACATGTGACAGAGCCAGTCAGTTTCTGGGAGCAGCCTTGTGATGTGTGTAGTTAAATGAGACCATGGTTCTAGTTTGACTCCATACAGTAGATTGTCTTCTCACACACTGACAGACACACACACCCACACACACACACACACACACACACACAAATCTCACTCCAGAGACGATGACAGTAATGAGAAACACAATGTTGAGGGCTCACAGCCACAATACAACAGTACTCCTCACACACACACACACAAACTTTCCATCACACACTCTCTCACACACACACACAAACTCTCACACGCATGCATGCAAGCATGCACAGAGACACAAACACACACAGATATATAGACTCCCTCACACATAGACAAGCAGAAATTGTTAAGGACTACATCGGCTAACCGCCACATCACCACCACATGTAACTGGTGAGGAGAACCATGATAATGATTCCATTACAATATGGGATACATACTCTGATAGAATGACAACAATATGTCCTGTGTTAGGAAGTCCAGTTAGCAGGCTGTGTTCAAGCTCAGTTTAAGTGCATTTTGGAACAATTCAATGTAAATATTTACTCATTTTGTGCCATGTTGTGTTTTGAATGTTACAGTTCATGTTTTGAATGGTGCAGTTCATGTTTTGAATGGTACAGTTCAGGCAATGTCCCGATAATAACGTCCATACAACATTAAGGTAAGGTCTCCGTCTCTTGTCTCCTGAATGTAATTATGGTCCCAGCAGGACACACTGAGTTGAATGTCCTCTGTTCGCCAAGTCTTTTAGCTGGTCCCTGTAAGACTATAACTCTGAAAAGCGTCTACATTTAACACTCACTCGAACGTTGCCAGAGTCTTCAGAGTTTATCATGTTCTGGATTGGCTGTAGTGTGTAGAAATCATGTTGTGTGGGTGTAAGTTTAAAGAAAAGCATCAGCCAGTCTTTGGAGGATTGTGTAAAACTATCCATTGAATTATTATGATAATCATGGATATTGACCAAGCTGTCCACATCCCTAATGGCAATCCTTTTCCATAATAGCATAGTGTAGCAACACAATTCTACCAGTCTTTCCTTTTTTTGTACATTTGATCACGTAGAATACTGTTATCTGTTAGAGGTTCAAACACAGTCAAACTTACCCCCAAATGTAAGATATTAACCAATATATATTTGATGCCTTTTATCACCAGTTAATCATGATACCAGCCATAACGTACATGAAGTTAACATGATACCAGCCATAACTTACATAAGTTAACATGATACCAGCCTAACTACATTAAGTTAACATGATACCAGCCATAACTTACATTTAAAGTTAACATGATACCAGCCATAACGTACATGAAGTTAACATGATACCAGCCAGAACTTACATGAAGTTAACATGATAACCAGCCAGAAATTACATGAAGTTAACATGATACCAGACATAACTTATATTAAGTTAACATGATACCAGCCAGAACTTACATGAAGTTAACATGATACCAGCCAGAACTTACATGAAGTTAACATGATACCAGACATAATTACAGTTAAGTTAACATGATACCAGCAGAACTTACATTAAGTTAACATGATACCAGCCATAACTTACTTTAGTTAACATGATACCAGACATAATTACATGAAGTTTACATGATGCCAGCCAGAACTTACATTAAGTTAACATGATACCAGCAACTAGCTGAATTACATGATACACCAGAACTTACATGAGTGAACAGATACCAGCAGAACTTACATGAAGTTAACATGATACCAGCCATAACTTACATTAAAGTGAACATAATACCAGCCTAAACTTACATTAAGTTAAAATGATACCAGCCATAACTTACATTAAGTTAAATGATACCAGCCAGAACTTACATTTAAGTGAACATGATACCAGCCAGAACGTACATTAAGTTAACATGATACCAGCCAGAACATATAGATCCAGCCAGAACTATACATGAAGTAACATGATACCAGCCATAACTTACATTAAGTTAACATGATACCAGCCAGAACTTACATGAAGTAACTTGATTACCAGCCAAAACTACATTAAGTTAACATGATACCAGCCATAATTACATTAAGTTAACATGATACCAGCCAGAACTTACATTAAGTGAACATGATACCAGCCAGAGACTTACATGAGTTAACATGATATCCAGCCAGAACTTACAATGAAGTTAACATGATACCAGACATAAACTTACATTAATTAACATTGATACCAGACATACTTACATAATTAACATTATTACACATAAAAGCCAATAATATTGTTAACAGTGATACCAGCATAACTTACATAAGTTAACATGATACCGTGCATAACTTACATTAAGTTAACATGATACCAGCCATAAACTTACATTAATTAACATGATACCAGCCATAACTTATATTAAGTTAACATGATAGACAGCCTACTACTTACATTAGTTTAACATGATACCAGCCGAACTTACATAAGTTAACATGATACCAGCCTAACTTACATTAAGTTAACATGATGACCAGCCAGAAACTTAACATTAAGTTAACATTGATACCAGCCAACTTACATAAGTTAACTGATACCAGCCAGAACTTACATTGAAGTTTAACATGATACAGCCAAACTTACATTAAGTTAACCATGATGACCAGCCCAGAACTTACATGAAGTTTAACATGATACAGCCATAACGTACATGAAGTTAACATGATAACAACAGCACCAGAAACTTACATTAAGTTAACATGATACAGCCAGAACTTCACATGAAGTGAACTGTACAGCCATAACTTACATAAGGTTAACATGATACCAGCCAGAACTTACATGAATTAACATGATACCAGCCATAACTTAACCATTAATTAACATGTAACCAGCCATAACTTACATTAAGTTAACATGATACCAGCCAGAAACTTACAAGTAACATGATACCAGCATAACTTACATTAAGTTAACATGATTACCAGCCAATACTTACTTAAGGTAACATGATACTGAGCCAGAACTTACATGAGTTAACATGGATACAGCATAACTTACATTAAGTTAACATGATACCAGCCATAACTTACATTAAGTTAACATGATCACCAGCCATTAACGTACATGAAAGTTAACATGATACCAGCCAGAACTTACATTGAAGTTAAACATGATTACCAGCCAAACTTACCATGTAAGTTACATGATACCAGCCATAACTACATGAAGTTAACATGATACCAGCCATAATTACATTAAGTTAACATGATACCAGCCATAACTTACATAGTTAACATTGAGTACCAGCCATAACGTACTAAGTTAACATGATACCAGCCAGAACTACATTAAGTTACATGATACCACAGAACTTACATAATTAACATGATACCAGCAAACTTACAGTTAAGTTAAACATGATTACCAGCCAGAACTTACATTAAGTTAACATGATACCAGCCAGAACTTACATTAAGTTAACATGATACCAGGCATAACTTCATTTTGAAAGTTAACATGATACCAGCCAAACTTACATGAAGTTAACATGATACCAGCCATAGACGTACATAGTTAACATGATACCAGCCAAACTACATTAAGTTAACATGATACCAGACCAAACTTACATTAAGTTAACATGATAGCAGCCAGAACTTACATTAAGTTAACATGATACCCAGAACTTAATAAGTTAACATGATACCAGCCAAACTTACATTAAGTTAACATGATACCAGCCAGAACTTACATGAAGTTAACATGATACCAGCCATAACTTACATTTGTTACATGGATACCAGCCAAACTTACATTAAGTTAACATGATACCAGCCATAACTTACATGAAGTTAACATGATACCAGACAGAACTTACATGAAGTTAACATGATACCAGCCAAACTTAATGAAGTTAACATGATACCAGCCATACTTACATTAAGTTCATGATACCAGCCAGAACTTACATTAAGTTAACATGATACCAGCCATAACTTACATGAAGTTAACTGATACCAGCCAGAACTTACATTAAGTTAACATGATACCAGCAGAACTACATTAAGTAACATGATACAGCAGAACTTACATGAAGTTACATGATACCAGCCAGAACTCATTACATTAAGTTAACATGATACCAGCCAGAACTTACATTAAGTTAACTGATACCAGCCAAACTTACATTAAGTTAACATGATCCAAGCCATAACTTACATGAAGTTAACATGATACCAGCCAGAACTACATAAGTTAACATTGATACCAGCCAAACTTACATTAAGTTAACATGATACCAGCACAGAGACTTACATTAAGTTACATGATACAGCCAAACTTACATTAAGTTAACATGATTGTACATCCAGAAATTACATTAAGTAACATGATACCAGCCATAACTTACATTAAGTTAACATAGTACCAGCCAGAACTACATGAAGTTAACATGATACCAGCCAATAACTTACATAAGTTAAATGATTACGCCAGAACTACATGAATAACATGATACCAGCCATAACTACATGAAGTTAACATGATACCAGCCATAACTTACATAAGTAACATGATACCAGCCAAACGTTACATGAAGTTAACATGATACCAGCCATAACGGTACATGAAGTTAATGATACCATCAGAACTTTACATTAAAGTTAACATGATACCAGCAATAACGTTACATTAAGTTACATGATAACAGCAAAACTTACATTAAGTTAACATGATACCAGCCCAGAACTTACATTAAGTTAACATGATACCAGCCAGAACTTACATTAAGGTAAACCGATACCAGCCATAACTTACTGAAGTTAACATTGATACCAGCCATAAACTTGACATGAAAGTTACATGATACCAGCCAGAACGTACATGAATGTTAACCATGATACCCAGCCATATACTTACATTTTAAGTTAACATTGATACCAGCCAGAACTTACATTTAAGTTAACTGGATAGCAGCCAGAACTTACATTAAGTTAACATGATACCAGCCATAACTTACATTAAGTTAACATGATACCAGCCAGAACTTACATTAAGTTAACATGATACCAGCCAGAACGTACATGAAGTTAACATGATACCAGCCAGAACGTACACTACTGAGAAGGTACTTCTGGTTGAAGAATGGTGGAACTGGCATTATTCAAATCCAAGAGCAATACAATATAAGGMARGTGGCCCAAATGGAACCCTATTCCCTACATAGTGCACTACGTTTGACCAGAYCCTTATGGGTCCTGGTRTAAACGAGTGTATCATATTGTTAATAGGGTGCAATTTGGGACACATCCATTGTCTTTATTCTCTTTCACACTCAGAGTAGCAGCCAACACTGACTAACAGCCAGCCACACAGTTCTTTGTCATATAGCATGAGGTCACACTCACACACACACACACACGCGCACACGCACACACACACACACGCGCGCGCGCACGCACACGCACACACACACATGCACTCACGCACATGCACACACACACACACACGCACACGCACACACACACTCCCTTGTCATCTAGCATGAGGTAAGACAATAGTAATCTAGATAGTTATCCATCTGTTTAATTGGGAGATTGAATAATAGTCCGCTGTATAGTCCAGGGAGAATAAAAGAGAAAAGTTGAGTAAAACAGCATGAAATAACATGACACAATAACTATCTCAGAATGCAATTTGATTGCGTATGAAGGCAGATAGCCAATCAAAGCACACACACACACRGCAAGCATAGGAGAGCATCGTTCACTTCAAAGTATGAACTCTTTTAGCTGAGTGTCTAGTGGTTAGTTGAGTGAAATTCAGAGATGAATACAGAGGTAAAGATTTTAGAGACTTGGATTGTTTGATTGAGCCAAGAATGATGCAAATATTCAGCAGAAATGACAGCATTATTATACAAGATTTTCACACTTGGTGTCAACTTCTGGTAACGCCTCAACATTTCAATTCATTTGTACCTATTTATAAATTACTTGGCTTGAATATATCATCTGAACATCTATGAGATGAATATCCTTATCCTTGCCTGAGACTTGCTTGCAGAGGCCTGGCTGTAAACCTGCTGGGTGTAAATCTGTATACCCAACACCTGCATGTTAGTGAGGCTGACAAGCTCTCACCCCAGGAAGGGCTGTTTCTGCTCAAAATGACAGGCTCTCTCTCTCTCTCTCTCTCTCTCTCTCTCTCTCTCTCTCTCTCTCTCTCT
>NW_019943626.1:90062-104800 GCF_002910315.2 Salvelinus sp. IW2-2015 | reverse complement strand
GCAAAATACACATACACCACAAACACGGGTAGAGACCCCGCCCCAAGCACAGGGGTACTTTACACCTCCCCAGAGGGTCATCATTTACCCTACACAACTAATCACTATTACCTTGGGACTCGCCACAAGACTGCATCCTCTGTGTCTGTGTGTTTGTGTGTGTCTGTGTTTGTTTCAGAGAGGAATTCTCCATGTAAGCACACCCTGACAGACCAAATGAATCATGTTGAGATGAAGGACCAACGTTGGTATCAAACGTCGTTCCCAACCACCTGGATTACTAACATGTTACTTCTGGCCTCCTTTCCTCCTGTTTTCTAATGTTTCTTACTACACAGAACACAACAGGTCTTAATATGTTCAGGGGGGTATTTGTGTGGTGTGTGTCTGGGTCCCACCAGCCAGGATTTGACCTAGACATTGAGACATTGACATTGATTTGACCTGAAGACACAAAATAATGTAAGTGACAGAAAATAAAACTGGAATTGAAAGAGTTGTCTGACAGTTTTCAGAAAGGAAACAGCAGTTTGGATGACTAGGTGGACCTAGTACACGCAACAGCACACAACACCACACACACAACACACACCAACACACACACACACACAAACCACACACACACACACACACACACACACACACACACACACACACACACACACACACACACACACACACACACACACACACACACACACACACACACACACACACACACACACACACACACACACACACACACACACACACACACACACACACACATATCAGATCAAAGCTAAATGGACTCAGCTGTAGGTAAAATGATTTGCCCTTGCCCTGTGTGCACGCAGAGACATGTCATAAGTAATGTTACAGGAGTGAATGGAAATGAAAAGGAGAGAAAAAGAGGGGGGACACACAGACAGACAGAGGCCAATAAAAGAGAGAGAGAGAGAGGAGAGAGAGAGAGAGAGAAGAAGAAGAGAGAGAGAGAGAGAGAGAGAGAGAGCCTGTCATTTTGAGCAGAAACAGCCCTTCCTGGGTGAGAGCTTGTCAGCCTCACTAACATGCAGGTGTTGGGTATACAGATTACACCCAGCAGGTTTACAGCCAGGCCTCTGCAAGCAAGTCTCAGGCAAGGATAAGGATATTAATCTCAATAGATGTTCAGATTATATATTCAAGCCAAGTATAATTTATAAATAGGTACAAATGAATTGAAATGTTGAGGCGTTACCAGAAGTTGACACCAAGTGTGAAAATCTTGTATAATAATGCTGTCATTTCTGCTGAATATTTGCATCATTCTTGCGCTCAATCAACAATCCAAGTCTCTAAAATCTTATACCTCTGTATTCATCTCTGAATTTCACTCAACTAACCACTAGACACTCAGCTAAAAGAGTTCAATACTTTGAAGTGAACGATGCTCTCCTATGCTTGCGGTTGTGTGTGTGTGCTTTGATTGGCTATCTGCCTTCATACGCAATCAAATTGCATTCTGAGATAGTTATTGTGTCATGTTATTTCATGCTGTTTTACTCAACTTTTCTCTTTTATTCTCCTGGACTATACAGCGAGACTATATATTCAATCTCCCAATTAAACAGATGGATAACTATCTAGATTACTATTGTCTTACCAATGCATGATGACAAAGGGATGTGTGTGTGTTGTGCAGTGTGTGTGTGTGTGTGTGTGTGTGTGTGTGTGTGTGGTGTGGTGCATGTGCGTGAGTGCATGTGTGTGTGGCGTGTGCGTGTGGCGTGCGCCGCGCGTGTGTGTGTGTGTGCGTGTGCGCGTGTGTGTCTGTGTGAGTGTGACCTCATGCTATATGACAAAGAACTGTGTGGCTGGCTGTTAGTCAGTGTTGGCTGCTACTATGAGTGTGAAAGAGATAAAACAACAATGGAGTGTCCCAAACCGACCTATTAACAATATGATACACTCGTTAGACCAGACCCATAAGGTCTGGTCAAACGTAGTGCACTATGTAGGAGAGATAGGGTTCCATTTGGCCACGTACCTTATATTGTATTGCTCTTGGATTTGAATAATGCCATTCCACCATTCTTTCAACCAGAAGATACCTTCTCAGTAGTGTACGTTCTGGCTGGTATCATGTTAAGACCTTCATGTACGTTCTGGCTGGATATCAATGTTCAAACTTAGATAATGTAACAGTATCACTGGACTGGATATCATGTTAAATTACATGTAACGTATATAGGCTGGATATCATGTTAACTTAATGTAAGTTCTGCTGGTATCATTGTTAACAATTACATGTAAGACTACCTGCTGTATCATGTTAATTCATGTAAGTTATTCTCCTGGTACATGTTAAACTTCATGAGTAGTTCTGCTGGTATCATGTTAACTTAATGTAAGTTAGGCTGGTAATCATGTTATCGCTTAATTTAAAGTTCTGGCTGGTATCATGTTAACTATCGTAAGTTTGGCTGTATCATGTTAACTTAATGTAAGTTCGGCTGTATCATGTTAACTAATGTAAGTTATGGCTGGTATCATGTAACTTAATGTATAGTCTGGCTGGTATCATGTTACTTAACGTAAAGTTCTGGCTGGTATCATGTTAACTTAATGTAAGTTATGGCTGTATCATGTTAACTTAATGGTAAGTTTCGGTGATGGTATCATGTTAACTTAATGTAAGTTCTGGCTGGTATCATGTTAACTTAATGTAAGATTCTGGGCTGGTATCATGTTAACTTAATGTAAGTTCTTCTGTCTGGTATCATGTTAACTTCATGTAAGTCTATGTCTGGTATCATGTTATACTTAAATGTAAGTTCGGCTGGTAATCATTTAACTCATGTAAGTTATGGCTGGTATCATGTTAACTTAATGTACGTATTGCTGGTATCATGTTAACTTAATGTAAGTTATGGCTGGTATCATGTAACTTAATGTAAGTTCTGGCTGATCAGTTTACTAATGTAAGCTGACTGTATCATGTTAACTTAATGTAAGTTCTGTCTGGTATCATGTTAACAGAACTTCATGTAATTATGTCTGGTAATCATGATTAACTATTAATGAAGTATGTCTTGGTCATAGTAAATCATGTCAGAACTTCATGCTAAATCAGTTACTTTGAATCTGGCCTCGGTCAATCAATGTTCAACCATTAATGTAACGGCTTAATCATGCAGACTCTGTGTACTCATGTTACTAATGTAAGTTCTGTGTCTTTCCTAGCTAATTCGCATATGTTAACTTCAATGGATAGTTCTGGCTGTGATCAGTAACTTCATGTCAACGTTCTGGCGTATCAGTTAAGATAAGTTCTGGCCATGGTATCACTGTTAACTTAATGTAATGTTGGTGGTATTCAATAGTTAACGTTAAGTGTAAATTTGGCTGGTAATCATTTAAACTAATTAAGTAGTTGTACATAACTTAAGTATTTGCTGTATCATTTAACGTTAATGTAAGTTCTGGGCTAGTATCAATGTTAACTTAAATGTAAGTTCATGCTGGTATCATGTTATACAATTAATGGCCTAAGATTATGTGTGGTATCAATGTTAACTTAAATGTAAGTTCTGGCTTGATATCATGTTAACTTATGTAATTCTGGCTGGTATCAGTTACACCAAGTTAATGATAAGGTTAATCTGGCTGGTATACAATATGTTTATCATAGATTAATGTAAAGTTCTGGCTGGTATTCATGTTAAAAACAACAGCATTAATGAAGTAAAGTTACTCACCGCTAGGTAATCAATAGTATACCCCGTGTGTCCGTGTGTGCGCGTGTGTGTGTATGTGTGTGTGTGCGTGTGTACGTATGTGTGTGTGTGTATGTATGTGTGCCCTCCTCTTTCTCTCTCCTTTAATTTCCATTCACTCCCAGAACATGACTTATGTCTCTGTGTGGGCACACAGAGCAAGGGTAAATCATTTGACCTACAGCTGAGTCCTTTAGGCTTTGATCAATGTGTGTATGTGTGCGTGTGCGTGTGCGTGTGCGTGTGCGTGGGCGTGGACGTTGGCGTCGGCGTCGGCGTCTGTGTCTGTGTCTGTGTGTGTGTCTGTGTGTGTGTGGGCCAACTCTTTTCTGTGTATATATCGATGATGCCGCTCTAGCTGCTGGTGATGCTCTGATCCACCTCTACGCAGACGACACCATTCTGTATACATCTGGCCCTTCTCTGGACACTGCCTGAACAAACCTCCAAACAAGCTTCAGTGCCATACAACACTCCTTCCGTGGCATCCAACTGCTCTTAAATGCTAGTAAAGCGAAATGCATGCTCTTCAACTGATCGCTGCCCGCACCCGCCCGCCTGTCCAGCATCACTACTCTGGACGGGTCTGACTTAGAATATGTGGACAACTATAAATACCTAGATGTCTGTTTAGACTGTAAACCTTCCTTCCAGACTCACATCAAACATCTCCAATCCAAAATCAAATCTAGAATCGGCTTCCTTTTTCGCAACAAAGCCTCATTCATGCTGCCAAACATACCCTCAGAAAACTGACTATCCTACCGATCCTTGACTTCGGCGATGTCATTTACAAAATAGCATCCATCACTCTAAGCAAATTGGATGCAATCTATCACAGTGCCATCCGTTTTGTCACCAAAGCCCCATATACTACCCAGCACTGCGACCTGTATGCTCTCGTTGGCTGGTCCTCGCTACATATTCGTCGCTAAACCCACTCGCTCCAGGTCATCTATAAAGGTAAAGCTCCGCCTTATCTCAGCTCATTGGTCACCTTAGCAACACCCACCCGTAGCACGCGCTCCAGCAGGTATATTTCACTGGTCATCCCCAAAGCCAACACCTCCTTTGGCCACATTTCCTTCCAGTTCTCTGCTGCCAATGACTGGAACGAATTGCAAAAATCACTGTAGCTGGAGTCTTATATCTCCCTCTCTAACTTTCAGCATCAGCTGTCAAGCAGCTTACCGATCACTGTCCCTGTACACAGCTCATCTGTAAACAGCCCATCCAACCAACTACCTACCTCATCCCCAGATTTGTTTTTGATTTTCTGCTCTTTTGCATACCAGCATTTCTACTTGCACATCCTCATCTGCACATCTATCACTCCAGTGTTAATTGCTAAATTGTAAATACTTTGCCACTATTGGCCTATTTTTTGCCTTACCTCCTTACTTCCTTTGCACACACTGTATACAGATTTTTCTATTGTGTTATTGACTGTAAGTTTGTTTATCCCATGTGTAACTCTGTGTTGTTGTTTTTGTCACACTGCTTTGCTTTATCTTGGCCAGGTCGCAGTTGTAAATGAGAACTTGTTCTCAACTAGTCCTACCTGGTTAAATAAAGGATTGAATAAAATATAACATAAAAAAGTATGTGTGGGTGTTCGTGCCGTGGTGGTGTGTGTGTGTGTGTGTGTTGTGTGTGTGTGTTGGGTTTGTTGTCGTTGTGGTGGTGTGTGGTGCGTGCGTGCTGTGCTGTGTGCTGTGCCTGTCAGCAATGTCCAGGTCTCCAACACAAAACACATGAGTAGCTATCATATAGTTTTTGAATGATTTAGTCCAATGTTGGGCTGATTCCATTTGCTAAAGGGATGTGTTGTCATGTTTTTCTGAGTTTTGTTGTTGTTCTGGCATGGATTTATGTTGTGTTTGTTTATCTGCCATAGATTCTCATCTTAAAGGCAAAACTACCATCAGGAGGTTTATTTGAATAATAAAATGCAAGTCACTGATCAAATTTGTATCTAAATCTGTCTCTCCATCTCTCTCTCTCATAATCACTTTCTCCTCCCACTCTCTCCTCTTCTCACTTTTCTCACTCTCTCATTCCTCTCTCTCCCTTTTCCCCTAGCTATCAAGTGAAGATCAAAGAAGTGAAGAAAGAGATGGCGACCGTAAACTCATCGCTGCCCAGAAGAAGAAGAAGGTGCTCAAGATGGGTGTCCTGCGTAAAAAGGACTTGAGAAGTTGACGCTGTACATAAAGAATGGAGCAACTGCGTGTGCTCAGCTGACAACCTTGGCAGTAACTTCCTCATCATGGGCCGGAAAGTGGACCAGCAGCTGCTATGTCATGTGCATCCACAAATGGGAGAAAGAGAGTACGGAGTTGAAGTTCGCCATCAAGTACATGAAGAGTCAGCAGTGTCCCACCTATCATACCGTCTTCCAGTGACCTTAATGATACAACTATTACAACCCCATCTTCCCCCAAATGCTCTCCCTCTATCCCTCCAGTCAGTTGTCCACCCTCTCCCTCTATCCCTCCAGTCAGTTTCTCTCTCTATCCCTCCAGTCAGTTGTCTCCCCTCTCCCTGATATCCCTCCAGTTAGTCTCCCTCTTATCCCTCCAGTCAGTTGCCCCTCTCCCCCTCTATCCCTCCAGTCAGTTCTCCCTCTATCCTCCAGTCAGTTGTCCCCCTCTCCCCTCTATCCCTCCAGTCAGTTCTCCCCTCTATCTCCTCCAGTCAGTTGTCCCCCTCTCCCCTCTATCCCTCCAGTCAGTTCTCCCTCTATCCCTCCAGTCAGTTGTTCCCCCTCTCCCCTCTATTACTCCAGTCAGTTCTCCCCCCTATCCCTCCAGTCAGTTGTCCCCTCTCTCCCTCTATCCCTCCAGTCAGTTTCCCCTCTATCCTCCTATCAGTTGTCTCCCCTCTTCCCTGATACCTCCAGTCAGTGTCTCCCCCTCTCCCTGATATCCTCCAGTCAGTTGTCTCCCCTCTCCCCTGATATCCTCCAGTCAGTTGTCTCCCCTCTCCCCACCTGATCCTTCCAGTCAGTTGTCTCCCCCTCTCCCCTCTATCCTTCTAGCAGTTGTCTCCCCCTCTCCCCCATTCTTCAAGTCAGATGTCTGTCCCTCTCCCCTCTATCCTCGTCTTCCCGATGCTTCCCCTCCCCTATGTCCTTCCAGTTTCCTACCTATCATACTGTTTTCCAATGACATCGTGGAGATGTATCCTTCATATCTCACAAATGTCACTTGTATCCTATTTGTATCAGATTAGCTCCATATAGCCTGGTCCCAGATATGTTTGTGCTCTTCCCAACTCCATTGCTGTTCAAGCCAAAATGTCAATGAGACACAGGGAGCTGGGCATGATAACACAAAACAGACTGGCAGTCAGGCTACTTCCACCTGTCTATCTATCCCAGTCTCAACTCCAAGTCTCCCAAGTCTATCTCCCACAGTCTCCCCCAGTCTCTCTCCCAAGTCTCCCCGTCTCTCTCCCAGTTCCCCAGTCTCTCTCCCAAGTCTCCACAAGTCTCTCTCCCAGTCTCCCCAGTCTCTCTCCCAGTCTCCCAGTCTCTTTCCCAAGTCTCCCTAGTCTCTCTCCCGAATCTCCCCCAGTCTCTCTCAAATCTCCCCAGTGCTCTCCCAAGTCTCCCAGTCTGTCTCCCAAGTCTCCCCTAGTCTCTCTCCAAGTCTCCCAGTCTCTCTCCCAAGTCTCCCCCAGTCTCTCTCCCCAGAATCTCCCCCAGTCTCTTTCCCAAGTCTCCCCCAGTCTCTCTCCCTCAACTCTCCCCCAGTCTCTTTCCCAAGTCTCCTCAGTCTCTACCAAGTCTCCCCCAGTCTCTCTCCCAGTCCCTCAGTCTCTACCAAGTCTCCCCCAGTCTCTCCCAAGTCTCCCCCAGTCTCTCTCCCAAGTCTCCCCCAGTCTTCTCTCCCAAGTCTCTCCCCAGTCTCTCTTCCAAGTCTCCCAGTCTCTCTCCAGTCTCCCCCAGCTCTTCCAGTCTCCCCCAGCTCTCTCCCAAGTCTCTCCCCAGTCTCTACTCCCAAGTCTCCCCACTCTCTCTCCCAAGTCT
Organism: Salvelinus sp. IW2-2015; assembly: GCF_002910315.2. Lineage (NCBI taxonomy): Eukaryota > Metazoa > Chordata > Actinopteri > Salmoniformes > Salmonidae > Salvelinus > Salvelinus sp. IW2-2015. The sequence continues at coordinate 97,027 of NW_019943626.1, read as the reverse complement.
CCCCCAGTCTCTCTCCCAAGTCTCCCCCAGTCTCTCTCCAAATCTCCCCAGTCCTCTTCCCAAGTCTCCCCCAGTCTCTCTCCAAAGTCTCCCCCAGTCTCTCTCCCAAGTCTCCCCAGTCTATTTCCCAAGTCTCCCTCAGTCATCTACCAAGTCCCCAGTCTCTCTCCCAAGTCTCCTCTAGTCTCTACCAAGTCTCTCCCAGTCTCTCTCCCCAAGTCGCCCCCAGTCTCTCTCCCAAGTCTCCCCCAGTCTCTCTCCCAAGTTTCTCCCAAGTCTTCCCCCAGCGGTCTCTCTCCCAAGTCTCCCCAGTCTCTCTCCCAAGTCTCCCCAGTCTCTCTCCCAAGTCTCCCCCAGTCTATCTCCCAAAGTCTTTCCAAGTATCCCCCAGCTCTCTCCCAAGTCTCCCTCAGTCTCTACCAGTCTTCCCAAGTCTCTCTCCCAAGTCTCTCCCAGTCTCTCTCCCAAGTCTCCCCCAGTCTCCTCATCCCTCAGTCTCTCCAAGTCTCCCAGTCTCTCTCCCAAGTCTCCCCACCAGCTCTCTCCCAAGTCTTCCCCAGTCTCTCTCCCAAGTCTCCCCCAGTCACTCTCCCAAGTCTTCCCCAGTCTCTCTCCCAAGTCTCCCCCAGTCACTCTCCATCTCCCAGCTATCTTCCCCAGTCTCTCTCCCAAGTCTCCCCTAGTCTCTCTCCCAAGTCTCCCCCAGTCACTCTCCCAAGTCTTCCCCATCTTACCCCAGTTTCTACATATCACACCATGTTTTTGCAAACACCCTCCAGACCCCTCAGCTTGCTTCCTAGCACAAACATTGAACCTTTCTTTGGCCCAATATCTTTCCTGCTACCCACCCCCCCCACGCCCCCCGCCCCCACACCCCCCTGTAGCCTATTCTGATAACTCACTAACTAGCCCTACCCTACAGTAGCACCTTCTCTGTCTGTTATACCTGCCCTGAGAGCCACAAAGAAATCTCAGAATTTCTAACAGATAGCTCATTTTTCTACTCATTTTCTTTCCAGTTTTTGAGATGGTTACTACAGATTTTTGATACAGGGGTGCTGGTGTTACTGACCTGCCATATTGTGCTCAGCGTTTATCACACACGATGCGACAGGATCCTCCAAGACACTATTCAATTCTTATATCCTATAAATAAAATGATCACATGTATATTTTACAGCAATCAATTTATCATTATGATGATAGCAGAGGAACATAGTAAAAATAATGGCATGACTTCGTACAGATGGCAGTAGTGCTTGCAGTGTGGTGCTTTGAATAGTTTTGTAAATCTTCGAGAGGATGCAGCCATTAGAGAAGAGCAAGCTTCAAGATGTGATGAATGAATGATTGTGAGAAAAAGGGGTAAGAGAACATTTGCCACACAGCATGTGTAAAAAAGGTTGTAAGTTCAGGAGACACTGAAATAGACAACTCTGTCTGTCCAGTTAGCCATTCTGCTCATAATCATGACTGAGCTAGATCAGYTATTTTCTGAAAATACAGAGGTTGCAAAATGATTTTAACTTTCCTAATAATCCCAGGTTTTCTAGAAATACTGATCGGAGGATTCACAAATTTCTTCTGATTCCAGGAATCTTCCTACCAGGATTTCCAGAAATACTGGTAATTTAGGGAGTTACTGGGAGATTTCACGCCAGGATAGACCAAAAATATCTTGGGCTTCTCAGATTGTTCTTGCAATTCTCAAATAAAAAGTCTATTATAAGTCWATTTTTTTAAATGGCCTACAATGGCCTCTTTCATCACTGTTTAAAAATAAATTATGATACAAATGTAAAAAGCATGTGAAACATCCATTCTCCCAATGATGTTTCTATGTGAGAATTGGCAGAAGAATCTGAGATAACAAAAATCTTGGCATGGAATCGCCCTACTGGAACTTTGCAAGCCTACACAGGAACYTTATGGAATATTCAAATAACACCTTACGCTGGTCTTTTCATGGTCTTACCATGGTCTTTTCATGCTTCTTATTTTGTGTAGATTAAAGGGGAACATTTTAAATAATTGTGGGAAAAAAATTGGTTGTTGATATGAAAATCTAAAAAAAGAAGACATGGATGGATGGATGAATTCATTGAAAGAAGAAGATGTGTATGGATGGATTGATGCTGCCACTGACTGTCGTACAGCGCAGCCTGCATTGGGACAATAAGCCTACTGCTCAAAACCAGAAACAGAGAGAGAAGGAAACTACATCTTAGAAAAGGGACTTTGAGGACGCAACAACAGCCAGAGAGAGAGACTCACATTTTGGACTAAACTACCCGTCGGGTGGTAAAATCTCTGGTTCTCACTATRACTTAGAAATATGTCTCTTTTAAGTACGGTTCCCTAGTTACCAGGTATTTACTTATGTATTCAAATCTAACATAATTAACAAAATAACGGTGGTAAAATGGCTGTAATGAAGAAATATTTTTTTTTTAAAGGAAAATGTTTTATTTGTTATAATTTGCTTCAATWATACTTTATGGTATGATATGGTATAACAGGAATCGTACATACAGACATAGCACCTGAATTCACTTTTGCTTAAATCAGAAAAATATTCATTTTTTTACTTCTGCAGTTATGTTTTTAACCAATACAACTATAAGTAGTTCTGTTACTGAAACACTTTTTATTGTTTTGCAAYAAATAAATAAATAAAATATACTAGAAATGTATATAAAGATAACTATCTTATTGGTGCCACTTATTTTCAAACCAAAATATATATGGGATTTTGGCATTCACTATCTAACATTGTTAACTCTATGGAACTCCAAGGCATTTTTGTCTGTTTCTCTTTGTAAAACACTTACTGTCATGATAAGATACTGTACAATATGTATATACAATAATACAAACACAGCTTCTCCACTTTATACATTTATAATACTAACTCAAATCTAAGGGATAAGATAGCAAAACAAGACACACACATACAGACAACCACACACACAAATTCACACACACACACAAGCATCTGTCTCAGAGGGCTAAGTCACCTTGTGCCTTCCCTCCAGGCAGCATTAGTGTTTGTGTGGCTGTCCTCCTTCCTTCTCCGGTAATTGTGTGTGTTTCCTCCCACATTCCAGCCTGTCTCTTCAGCAGCAGGTCTGACTGTATGTCTGGAGGAGTTCCAGACAGTACAACACAGCAGACAGCTCTCCCCAGCCCACACTGCCTCTAATCAGACTACACACAAAGACCAGTCTCCCTGGGCTGAAGCTACTACCCAGGGAAAAGGGAGAGAGAAAGAGAGATAAAAAGTGAGAGAGAGAGGGAGAGAAAGTGTGAGAGAGAGAGAGAGAGAAAGAGTGGTTGAGAGATGATTTAAACAGACAACGTCTGCATATCTGACACACTGAAAGGGACACACACCCATTCAATAACACACACTCTACTGTGGGATCTGGGATTTTTATAACAGGGTTGCCAAAACCTGTTAAAAGGAAGCAAAACACATTGACAGTTCTGATATAGTGCACACAATTTCTCTAAATATATTCTTAGACAATGCTGTACTGTAGTGTATGATATATAAAAACCTGTGGAACAGTATGGGCTCACTCAACTCTAGACCCACTGAACCACCCAGGAGGGTGAGAGAGTGATGGTGGAGAGAGAGAGGGAGATATAGATAGATAGAAAGTGATGGAGAGAGAGAAGGGGAGAGAGATAGAGAGAGACAGCAGAGAGAATGACAGGACAGAGAAAAGAGAGAGAGGGAAAAGAGGGAGATGGAGAAGGAGAGTGAGATATGCTTTCTGGCTGTGTCCCATCCCCCGTCTATCTTCACCTCCTCAAAGGTCACTTAGCGTGGCTAATGAGGTTCTGAGGAGGGACCCTGGATACAGACAGGAGCCAGCTCTGTCCTCTGGTCCCCTTTACACACACACACACACACACACACACACACACACACACACAACACACACACCCATCCCACGACACAACACAAAACACAAGAAGGAGAAATCCAACTTACCGCATACGCCGGACACCACCACATCACCACCACTGTTGAGTCTAGCTTTTGTCCTTCCCTGTTTCATGAATCTCTCCCTGTCTCCCTAATCCCTGCTCTCAACCTGTCTCCCGTTCTGTTTCTCCACTGCTCTCCGCGCATTCACTCTGCTTTCCCGTTTCTCTCTCACTGCTCACCCCTGCTTCTCTGTTCTAGACTTGTCTCTCCGTGTTTCCATGATTGCTGCTTCCTGTGCTTCCCTGCTTCCCATGTTAACCTCTGCTTGCCCTGTTTCCATCAATTCCCCGCTCTCCGCACTGCATCCCTGTTTTTTCAATCTTCCCTGTTTCCTTTCCTGTTCTGGTTCCCTGTCTCCGTTGTTTCTCCTGGTTTTCCTCATTACCTTGTTCTCTCCCCGCTGTTCCATCATCTCCCCTGTTCTACCTGCTGCTTCCCTGTTCTCCCTGTCTCCCTGTTCTCCCCTGCTTCTGCTCTCCCTGTTTCTTCTGCTTCACCCTTGTTTCCATTTCTTTCTCCCTGTCGCCTGCTCTCCTGTTTCTAACCCTCTGTCTCCTGTCTCCCTGTTTCCTTTTTCCCTGTTTCTCTGTTCACCTGTTTCCCCTGGCTCTCCCCCTGCTTCCCTGTTTCTCCCCTGCTGCTCCCTCTGTTCTCCCCTGCTCTGCCCTGCTGCTCCCCTGTTTCCCCTGCTTCCCCTGTTCTACGCTGCTTCGTGTCTCCCTGTTTCATTCTCTCCTCTTTTTCCCTCCTGTTCTCCCCTGCTCTCCGCTGCTTTCTCCTGTTCTCCCTGTCTCACCGCTGTTTTCTCTGCTTTCTCCCCCTGCTTCCCCTGTTCTCCCCCGCTCCCCTGTTCTCTCCCTGCTTCCCCCTCCTCATCCGTTTCCCCCTCCTATCCCCTCTAGCTCCTCTCCTGTTCTCGCCTGCTCTCCCCTGTTCTCCCGCCCCCTGCTCTCCCCTGTTTCCCCCCTCTCTCTCACCCTGTTTCGATTTTTTCTCAACCCTGTTTCCCCCTGTTACTCTGTCTCCACCCCGTGCTCGCCCCATGTTTCCATTCTTCTCCCCTTTTCCCCTCTGCTCTCCCTGTTTCCCCCTGCTTCTCCCTGCTTTAACCTCTGCTCTCCCCGTTTCATCCAAATTCCCAATGCTCACCCCTGTTCATCCACTATGCTCTCCCCCTGCCGTACCTCTGCCTCTCTCCCCGTGTCCTCCACCTGCTCTTCCCTTTTCTCCCCTCTGCCCCCTGTTCTGCCCTGTTTTCCCTGCTCTCTCGTTTCCCTGCTCTCCCTGGCGTACTTCGCATTCTCCCCTCTCTTCCCTTCTCCCTGTTCTCCCCTTTTCTCCTGCTCTCTCCTGTTTTTCTCCCCTGCTTCCCTTTTCTCCCGTGTTTCCCTGTTTCTCCCATGCTCTCCCGCTGTTTCCCTGTCTCCCTGTCTCCCCTTTTCTCCCTTTTCTCCACTGTTTTCGCACTGTTTCTGCTCTCCCTGTTTCCCTGTCTCCATTGTTCTCCCCTGTTTCTTTTCTTCCTTAGACACACACTGCAGGAGAATGGGTCCTTTGTGTGCCTTTATTGCAGTGCGGTGATAAGGGGAAGCTTTTTCACAGTTGATTAGAGCCTGTCTGTCTGCTTGTCACCTCTGTCTACAAACACATACATACACAAACTTACACACACACACGCATGCACAAACACACACACGCAAAAACAGACACACGCATGCATGCACAAACACACACACAGAACACGAAGAAAACACAGTTGTTTAACAACTACAGAGAGATGACACTATTTGTATTTAGTCCTGCAGACCATGTAGAACCAAGAAAATCTAAAGCTGTGCCTTCCAAAATGAGACAGGCTCAGTGTGTATGTCAAAGTGAAGAAGAGCTAAGGTATTGTACGACTAGCGGTGTAAAGTACTTAAATAGTTTTTGGGGTATCTGTACTTTACTATTAACATTTTTGACAACTTGTACTTTTTACCCCATATATTTTCCCTGACACCCAAAAGTACTTGTTACATTTTGCTGCTTGGTTACTGTCTGGTTACTGCTTGGTTGCTGCTGTGATACTGCTTGGTTACTGCTTGGTTGCTGCTGTGATGTTGTTTGGTTACTGCTGTGATGCTGTTTGGTTACTGCTTGCTTACTGCTGTGATACTGTTTGGTTACTGCTGTGATGCTGTTTGGTTACTGCTTGGTTACTCCTGTGATACTGTTTGGATACTGCTTGGTTACTCCTGTGATACTGCTTGGTTACTGCTTGGTTACTCTAGTGATACTGTTTGGCTACTGCTTGGTTACTCATGTGATACTGCTTGGTTACTCCTGTGATACTGCTTGGTTACTCCTGTGCTACTGTTTGGATACTGCTTGGTTACTGCTGTGATACTGCTTGGTTACTGCTGTGATACTGCTTGGTTACTGCTGTGATACTGCTTGGTTACTGCTTGGGTGACTGGCTGCCATGTAAAGGTAGGGAGCGAGACAGAGGAGATAGAAAGGGTGAAATCTCTCTCTCTCTCTCTCTCTCTCTCTCTCTCTCTCTCTCTCTCTCTCTCTCTCTCTCTCTCTCTAAAAGAAGAGAAGAGATACCTGGAATGCATTTCAATTAACAGGTGTGTCTTCTTAAAAAAATAAGAAAAAAAAGAATTGTGAAATGTCTTTCCTTCTTTAATGAGTTTGAAACAAACAGTTGTGTCATGACACTGTAGGGGTACTATACAGACGATAGTAGCCCTATTTGGTAAAATACCAAGTCCATATTATGTCAAGAACAGCCAAAATAAGCAAAGCAAAACGACAGTCCATCATTACTTTAAGAACATGAAGGTTAGTCAAATACGGAAAATGTCAAGACTTTGAACAATTCCTCAAGTGCAGTCGCAAAAAACCATCAAGTGCTATGATGAAACTGTCTCTCATGAGGACCGCCACAGGAAGAGGAAGACCCAGATTTACAGGTGCTGCT
>NW_019943626.1:51669-85359 GCF_002910315.2 Salvelinus sp. IW2-2015 | reverse complement strand
TCTCTGGCTGCTCTAGCGTCAGTCTGCTAGTCTCTCTCTCTCTCTCTCTCTCTCTCTCTCTCTCTCTCTCTCTCTCTCTCTCTCTCTCTCTCTCTCTCTCTCTCTCTCCAAAAGTCTGGACACACCTACTCATTCAAGGGGTTTTTTCTTGTTATTTAATTTTCTACATTGTTGATATAATAGTGAAGATATCCAAACTATGAAATAACACATATGGAATTATGAAGAGTAACCAAAAAATGTTAAACAAATCAAAATATATTTGAGATTTCTTCAAGTAGACATCCTTTGCTTTGATGACAGCTTGCACACTCTTGGCATTCTCCCAACCAGCTTCATCAGGTAGTCACCTGGAATGCATTTCAATTAACAGTGTCGCTTTCTTAAAAAAGAATTGTGAAATGTCTTTCCTTCTTAATGAGTTTGAAACAAACAGTTGTGTCATGGCACTGTAGCGTGGTACTATACAGACGATAGCCCTATTTGGTAAAAATACCAAGTCCATATTATTCAAGAACAGCCCAAAATAAGCAAAGCAAAACGACAGTCCATCATTACTTTAAGACATGAAGGTTAGTCAATACGGAAAATGTCAAGAACTTTGAACAATTCCTCGAATGCGTTACCTCTGCTGCAGAGGATAAGTTCATTAGAGTTACCAGCCTAAGAAATTGCAGCCCAAAGAAATGCTTCACAGAGTTCAAGTAAGAGACACATCTCAACATCAACTATTCAGAGGAGACTGTGAATCAGGCCTTCATGGTTGAATTGCTGCAAAGATACCACTACTAAAGGATACCAATAAGAAGAAGATACTTGCTTGGGCCAAGAAACACGAGCAATGGACATTAGACCGGTGGAAATCTGTCCTTTGGTCTGATGAGTCCAAATTTGAGATTTTTGGTTTAAACCACTGTGTCTTTGTGAGACGAAGAGTAGGTGAACGGATGACCTCCGCATGTGTGGTTCCCATCGTGAAGCATGGAGGAGGAGGAGTGATGGTGTGGGGGTGCTTTGCTGGTGACACTGTCTGTGATTTATTTAGAATTCAAGGCACAATTCAAGCATTCTACAGCGATACGCCGTCCCATCTAGTTTGAGCTGTGGGACTATTTGTTTTTCAACAGGACAATGACCCAACACACCTCCAGGCTGTGTAAGGGCTATTTGACCAAGAAGGAGAGTGATGAAGTGTTGCATCAGATGACCTGGCCTCCACAATCACCCAAACTCAACCCAATTGAGATGATTTGGGATGAGTTGGACCGCAGCGTGAAAGAAAAGCAGCCAACAAGTGCTCAGCTAATGTGAGAACACCTTCAAGACTGTTGGAAAAGCATTCCAGGTGAAGCTGGTTGAGAGAATGCCAAGAGTGTGCAAAGCTGTTATCAAGGCAAAGGGAGGCTACTTTGAAGAATCTAAAATTGACAAAATTATTTGTTTAACACTTTTTTGGTTACTACATGATTCCATATGTGTTATTTAATTTTGTATTTCTTCACTATTATTGTACAATGTAGAACATATAAAAAATAAATAAAAACCCTTGAATGAGTAGGTGTATTCAAACTTTTGACTGGTACTGTATCTCTTTCTCTCTCTCTCTCGCTCTCTCTCTCTCTCTGAGAGATACAAACAAACACATGAACACACACACATACGTAAAGGTAGGTAGGGAGAGAGAGAGGGAGAGGCGATAAAAAGGTCTCCAGAGACAAAGAGAGATACAAACAGATAGACAGACAGATAGACAGTGGGAGGTCATTAGGAGTGACACCGGTGGTTAAGCCTCCATGTCTGTCGTCAACTTTGACCTTTGAGCCCATGAGAGCAAAAGGGGGGTTGTGTCACTGTGACAACACTAATTGAGGTAATCCCTATACTCTCCCATAGAGACCCTATTAAATTACTAGAGGGATATACTCTGTCCTGTCAGGTCCTTTCAGTCCCTAGTCAATGGGGGGGGGGAAGAGAGATGAGATGAGAGAGAGAGAGAGAGAGAGAGAGAGAGAGAGAGAGAGAGAGAGAGAGAGAGAATAGGACAAAATACAAACCCTCCAACCCAAAAAGGCCTTTGGTGTTGATGGTATCCTCAATGAAATGATAAAATATACAGACCACATATTCCAATACTTAAACTCATTAACATCCTCCTCAGCTGCCCATGTCCTTTAATGTTGATGATGTGGTAATTACTGACAAGAAGCACATGGCTGAGCTCTTTAAAACTTATTCGGAATCGGTGTCCCTTCCACGGGACGGTTGAGCTAACGTAGGCTAATGCGATTGGCATGAGTTTGTAAGTAACAGGAAAATTTCCCAGTACGGAGACTGAAATTGGCAGAAACCTTCAATTCTTGTTAATCTAACTGCACAGTCCAATTTACAGTAGCTATTACAGTGAAAGGGGTGGCAGGTAGCCTAGTGGTTAGAGCGTTGGACTTGTAACCAAAAGGTAGCAAGATCGAATCCCTGAGCTGGCAAGGTAAAAATCTGTTGTTCTGCCCCTGAACAAGGCAGTAAACCCACTGTTTCTAGGCCGTCATTGAAAATAAGAATTTGAATAAAGCTAGAACAGAAGTTTTTTTTTKAAGAATACCATGCTATTGTTTGAGGAGAGTGCACAGTTTTGAACATGAAAAGTTATTAATTTTAGAAATTAGGCACATTTGGGCAGTCTTCATACAACAGAAATGCAATGGTTCATTGGATCAGTYTAAAACTTTGCACATGCWCTGCTGCCATCCAGTGGCCAAAATCTAAATTGCATCTGGGCTGGAATAATACATTACGGCTTTTCTCTTGCATTTCAAAGACGATGGGAGAAAAAAAATACAGACATTWTTTTTTTTTCTTTGTATTATCTTTCACCAGATCTAATGTGTTGTATTCTCGTACATGCCATTCACATTTCCACAAACTTCAAAGTGTTTACTTTCAAATGGTACCAAGAAAATGCATATCCTTGCTTCAGGGCCTGAGCTATAGGCAGTTAGATTTGGGTATGTCATTTTAGGCAAAAATTGAAAGTTAGGTGCCGATCCTTAAGCATGTTACACTGCTTTACTGCAGGCTGCTTTCCAAGGCCCTGAATACACTGAAGCACTGACTGGTCTGAATAACCCGAGTCAAAGGCTCTGATGTCTCATAACACAAGACTGAAACACTGGTCTGAATAACCCCAGTCAAAGNACAAGACTGAAACACTGGTCTGAATAACCCCAGTCAAAGGCTCTGATGTCTCATAACACAAGACTGAAACACTGGTCTGAATAACCCCAGTCAAAAGCTCTGATGTCCCATAACACAAGACTGAAACACTACTACATTCCTTTCACATTTCCATAAACTTAAGTGTTTCCTTTCAAAATGGTACAAAGAAAATGCATATCCTTGCTTCAGGGCCTGAGCTACAGGCAGTTAGATTCTGGTATGTTATTTTAGGTGAAAATTGATATAAAGGGCGAATCTTTAAGAGGTTTTAATCACCACTTCATTAAGTCAGGATTCCTATTTGACTCAGCCATGCCTCCTTGCCCTTCCAACATTTCCTCATCTCCCACCCCTTCTACTGCAACTATCCCCGATGCTTCTCCCTCTACAAAGTTTCTCCCTGCAGGCTGTCACTGAGTCCGAGGTGCTAAAGGAGCTCCTTAAACTTGACCCCAAAAAACCATCTGGGTCAGATCTTCTTTAAGGTTGCTGCCCCTATCATCGTCAATCCTATCTCCAAACTTTTTAACCTGTCTCTCCATTCTGGGGAGGTTCCCACTGCTTGGAAGGCAGCCACGGTTCGTTCATAATTTAAAGGGGAGATCAAGCTGATCCTAACTGTTATAGGCCTATTTCTATTTTGCCCTGTTTATCAAAAGTGTTGGAAAAACTTGTCAATAATCAACTGACTGGCTTTCCGCTCAGGTTATGGATGTGTCACTGCAACCTTAAAGGTTCTCAATGATGTCACCATTAGCCTTGATTTTAAGCAATGTTGTGCTGCTATTTTTATTGACTTGGCCAAAGCTCTTGATACGGTAGACCATCCATTCTTGTGGGCCGGCTAAGGAGTATTGGTGTCTCTGAGGGGTCTTTGGCCTAGTTTGCTAACTACCTCTCACAAAGAGTGCAGTGTACAAAGTCAGAAAATCTGCTGTCTCAGCCACTGCCTGTCACCAAGGGAGTACCCCAAGGCTCAATCCTAGGCCCCACGCTCTTCTCAATTTACATCAACAACATAGCTCAGGCAGTAGGAAGCTCTCTCATCCATTTATATGCAGATGATACAGTCTTATACTCAGCTGGCCACTCCCCAGATTTTGTGTTAAACGCTCTACAACAAAGCTTTCTTAGTGTCCAACAAGTTTTCTATACCCTTAACCATGTTCTGAACACCTCCAAAACAAAGGTCATGTGGTTTGGTAAGAAGAATGCCACTCTCCCCACAGGTGTGATTACTACCTCTGAAGGTTTAGAGCTTGAGGTAGTCACCTGATACAAGTACTTGGGAGCAATGGCTAGACGGTACACTGTCCTTCTCTCAGCACATATGAAAACTGCAGGCTGAAGTTAAATCTAGACTTGGTTTCCTCTATTGTAAACGGTCCTCTTTCACCCCAGCTGCCAAACTAACCCTGATTCAGATGACCATCCTACCCATGATAGATTATGGAGACATAATTTATAGATCGGCAGGTATGGGTGCTCTCGAGCGGCTAGATGTTCTTTACCATTCGGCCATCAGATTTGCCACCAATGCTCCTTATAGGACACATCACTGCACTCTATACTCCTCTGTAAACTGGTCATCTCTGTATACCCGTTGCAAGACCCACTGGAGCTAGCGACTGGAACGAGCTGCAACAAACACTCAAACTGMACAGTTTTATCTCAATCTCTTCATTCAAAGACTCAATCATGGACACTCTTACTGACAGTTGTGGCTGTTTTGTGTGATGTATTGTTGTCTCTACCTTCTTACCCTTTGTGCTGTTGTCTGAGCCCAATAAGTTTGTACAATGTTTTGTGCTGCTACCATGTCGTGTTGCTACCATGTTGTTGTTACGTTGTGTTGCTACCATGCTGTGTTGTCATGTGTTGCTGCCTTGCTATGTTCTTGTCTTAGGTGTCTCTATATGTAGTGTTGTGTTGTCTCTCTTGCCGTGATATGCGTTTTGTCCTATATTTATATTTTATTTATTTTTAATCCCAGCCACTGTCCCCGCAGGAGGCCTTTTGCCTTTTGGCAGGCTGTCACTATAAATAAGTATTTGTTCTTAACTGACTTGCCTAGTTAAATAAAGGTTTAAGAAAATAAAAAAGCTGGTCAGGGCTCAAATCCACAAACACAAACAGACCCCCCAGAGCACAGGACAGCAACAAAATTAGACCCACCAAAATCATGAGAAAACAAAAATATAACTATTTGACTCATTGAAGAGAATCAACCAAAAAACTGAGCAAACTGGAATGTTATTTGGCCCTAAACATAGAGTACACAGTGACAGAACGCCTGACCGCTGTGAATTAACCAAAATTAAGGAAGCTTTGACTATGTACAGACTCAGTGAGCATAGCCTTGCTATTGAGAAAGGCTGCCAAGAGAAGACAGGCTTTGTGCACACTGCCCACAACATTAGGTGGAAACTGAGGTGCACTTCCTAACCTTCTGCCAAATGTATAACCATCTTAGAGACACATATTTCCTCAGATTACACACTCACAAAAAATGTGAAACAAATCAAATTTTGATTAACTCCCATATCTATTGCGTTAAATACCACAGTGTACCACCACAGTAGCAAGACTTGTGACCTGTTGGCACAAGAAAAGGGCAACCAATGAAGAACAAACACCATTGTAAATACAACCCATTTTTATGTTTATTTATTTMCCCCTTTGTACTTCAGCTTTTGCACATTGTTACAACACTCACATAGCCATAACGTAACGTTTTAAATGTCTTTATTCTTTTGAAACTTTTGTTAGAGTTTATTCCAGGATTGTTAATGAGCTGCGTAACTTTGTATAGTATCATAATGTGTGGGCTATTGGCTGGGGCTGATGGTAAAACGGAGATTGTTTCCCTTATGTTTCTTTGGGGCAGGGTTAGCATGTATATTAGTTAAATAGGTATTTTCGATTTTTTTCACTAATTGGTTTGTAGAAGAGAGAGAGGCAAAGTCAGATGAAGGAGGAGTAGAGAGAGAGAGAGTAGAGATGATGACGAGAGTAGGAGAGAGAAGCATGTGTCAATGTTCTTTGTGTTGTAACAAGCTGCAACAATCCGCGCACGTCTCCCTGCATATTATTAACGTTCATCCACATCTGCTCCAAATGTAACAGTGTCAAAGTTGTTTTTGACACACTGGGTTGACTCCTTCCTGCCCAGTATCATTCTGTTTCTCAAAACGTCAAATTTCGAAGTTGCTCCAGACATCCAAATTTAGAAGGTGAAGAGTTAAGCTTTTGGTAGGTTTAAGCATTAACTTTAGGCACTCATTGTTAATGGTTAAGGTTGGGACAGGAAAAATACATATAATGTAACGGCTGATTTCCTCCTCTTCGTCTGCTAAGACGCAGAGTGGTAAGTGTCCATGTTTTAATATAATTACCTGAACACGACAAAATACAAAATAACAAACGTAACCTAACCGAAACAGTCCCGTGTGGCACGAACACAGACACAGGACAAACACCCACAAACCAAACCAGTGAAAACAGGCAACCTAAATATGGTTCCCAATCAAGAGACATGGAAAACACCTGCTCTGATTGAAAACCATATCAGGCCAATTGACAAACCTAAACATAGAAACACATAACATAGACTGCCCACCCCAACTCACGCCCTGACCATACTACTAAAGACAAAACAAAGGAAAATAAAGGTCAGAACGTGACATATAAAATGAACACACATCCTTAGTCATGGGATTATCCACCCTCTCCACATCACCCTAGCAAAGCCAAGTCGACTCATGATTACAGTTTTTACAATCACTGATGGCACTATTTTCGGAACCTTCATGTCATTTTTCAAAACTCTAGACACAAAACTCACAACCAATGATCAAATGCACATTTTTTCAAAACTCTAACACTTTTTCCAATTGCTTGGATACAATACACATAAGCTAAGATCATTTGTTCATTGAACTAAAATCACCTGTTCGAAATGACACAACTTAACATCAAAGTATTACCATTTCAATATGCATATTCCCACATTACATCTGAAGATGACTGGTCTATTCATTTCAATACAATGATCTAACTAATCAATTGATACAACTGCTCAATGATAAGTAACTGTTGCGTTACTCTTAATGCATAGTTTATGGAAACGCGACACAATATTCCATGTTTAGATCATGAAAGTTTCAGGATAACGAGATCCATTGACATCAATATACGTGGAACATGAACCAATTGGACTACATTATCTATGGATGTAATATTTCATCATCATTCTTTATCAGACACTGTTCTTATGGTCCGATGTACCACTTTTCCAGACATGTTTTCAGATTTGACATTACTGTACACTCACCGGCCACTTTATTAGGTAACCTATCTAGTACTGGGTAGGACCCCTTTTGCCTCCACAACAGCCTGAAATTATTCACGGTGTTGTACGTTAAGAGATGCCTTCTGCACACCACTGTTTTAAACAGCTGTTATTGAGCATTTGTGGCCTTTCTGTTAGCTTGAATGAGTCTGGACATTCTCCTCTGACCTCTCTCATTAACAAGTGTTTTTTGCCCACAGAACTGCCGCTCACTGAATGTGTTTTTGTTTATCGCACCATTCTCTGTGAACTCAGAGACTGTAGTGCGTAAAAATCCAGAGGCAGCTGTTCCGAGATGCTGGAATCACCATGTGTGCATCAACAATCATACACGGTCAAAGTTGCTTAGTTACGCATCTTGCCCGTTCTAATGTTTGGTCGACAACATCTAAAGCTCTCTACTCTTATATACCTTATATTGAGTTGCAGGCAGCCACATGATTCGCTGTTTGAATGTAACCATCCTTGATGAGCTAAATCAGGTCTGTAGAGCTGATGGCATGACCTATGTCATTGTGTGGGATAATTGTCAGGTTCCACCATGCTCAAATGGTGCAGCATGGTTCAGGCCCATCCACAATTTACACCCTGTGCTACCCCATACTCTCCTTTCCTTAACCTGATTGAGGATTTTCTACACATGGAGGTGGAAGTATATGATAGCGCCTTCACGAACAAGCCACCCTTCTCCAGGCCATGGATGACGCATGCAATGACATCACGGCAGACCAGTGTCAGGCTGGATTCGCTATGCAGAAGATTCTTCCAAGATGTTGTGCTAATAAAACATCATTGTGATGTGGATGAGAACTGTGGCCAAATCCACAAGACAGGGTTGATGGAAATATAGAAGTAACGTAATCAATCTTTTGTTTAGCTTTTTACAGTAAGCAGGTGAGGAACACTGCAGTGGACCTTTACTGTTTTACATTTTTTTGTAGCTAATTATTTTCGCTTTGATTCAAAGAAACCTATGGTGATTTTATTGTATTTCATCAATAAATTTTCATATTTTGTTCAATGATTCCACTGTGTCTGTAGTATTCTTATCTAGTCCTTTTACATGATGTATTTAAGTGTAGTAGCATAATGAAACATGTATCACATATTTTGTACTACAATTTTTAATGAGTAGAACAACTACACAGTGAAACTATCGGTATCTGTGTGTGGGTGATCTAAATGATGTCCTATGGTATTTCATGATACCATAGTTTTGAAATTATTTCCCGACATCCCAGGACATGGATAGACATCCAATTTAGAAGTCACTCTTGAACAATCTGCCTGGTTTGTGTCTGTTTGTGTGCATCTGTCTCCATGTTAGTGTGTGTACAGTTATATGTCCTTTTCAGGCCATCTGTGTCGTGTCCGTCTCTGTTTGTGTGTGTTTTTGTGTGTCTGTTTGTGTGTGTGTGTGTGTGTGTGTATGCATTCTGTGTGTGTGTGTTGTGTGTGTGTGTGTCTGTGTGTTTGTTGATTGTGTGGTGTTGTTTTTACGTGTGTGTGCATATTTTGTGTGTGTTTTTTACGTGTGTGTGTGTGTGTGTGTGTGTGTGTGTGTGTGTGTGTGTGTGTGTGTGTGTGTGTGTGTGTGTGTGTGTGGTGTGTGTGTGTGTGTGTGTGTGTGTGTGTGTGTGTGTGTGTGTGTGTGTGTGTGTGGTGATGCGTGTGGCGTGTGTGTGTTTGCGTGTGTTTGTGTGTCTGTGTCTGTGTTTCCATGCCGGTGTAAATCTCCTGTCTGATGTGTTTGTTCTGTAGAGGACCAGCAGGACTGATTGACTCAACAGATGCTCCCTGGCCTCTGAAGACATCGGGCCTTCCACTCTACACGTTATTTATTAATGTTCCACTGCTGATTACTCTGTGGCCACTGGGGGTGTTCCCCAACGTCCCTGAGGTTTGGTGGTGGTGGTGTGTGTGTCGGTGAGGAGGATTTGTGTGTGTGTGCTTGTGTGCGTGTGTGTGTGTGTGTGTGCATGATCAGAAGACATAACCGTCGACTGAAGATTCCCCCAGCTAGCACATATGGTTCATTGGAAGTTGTGGGAATGTATGTTTTTGGATTCACTTTGGTTTTGGGACCGAAACATTTCCTGACCGGTACAACTGAACGTTGTTAAACATTCTGAGAACCGAAGTAAATTTTTCGCCTGTTCTAGTAATGTACATTTTTAGGTTGCAAGGAGATTCTGAGAACGTTTTACTCTGGTTCCTTGAACGTTTTCCTGGGAGGTTTTATTAATGTTCTGAGAACAGAAATTATAGGTCACTTGAAGGTAATTAAATAARATTCTGAGAACATTCTCTAAATGTTGTGAACGTTTTGTTATGGTTACTATTGAACATTTTCTTAACAATCGAAACAAAATGTAAAGGTTATTTGGAGGTTTATGAATCACATCCTTGAGACTTTTAATAACACTGCTATCTTATTTGGCATTAACTTTTTGGATCGCAAAGCACAGATACATGAGGACAAATTAATTTGCTTAGGCATTACATTTTTTTTATTATTATTGTGACATCAGTGAGATTCTAACCTATGATCTTCTGTTCTCTATCCCTAGAATTAGTCCACTGCGCCAGAAGGATGGAGCTAGCATGCCATGTCTTTMTACGCATACAAAGCTGTTCATTTCAGTCATACAGACCTAATTTCAAAGGAAACAATTGCTCATTAAGCTCAGGTGTGGCCAATTAGTGGGTGCGGCCAACACACCTGAACACACTTAACAAGATAGAGGGTAGAGAGAGWTTTGATGATGCTGAGAATGGAATGTATATGAAAAAACATTCTCACGTTTCTGAAGGTTACTAAAAAGGTCTTGTTATTTTTATGGATATTTTTCTTCATGTTCTGAGAAGGGAATTTAAAGCTAATTTATGTTAATGTGTCTAATTATAATTTTTTGAACATTCCAAGAATATTGCGAAGACCWGACATAAATGAGAACCATGCTTAATTCACACATATGACATTAAATAGAACACATAGGAACTTGTGTGGAATGTTCTGTGGAAGTACTGAAATWAACACAGAAGAARGTTGCTTCTTAATGTTCTCTGAACAATATGAGAACATTACTTTAAATAGAAGCARGAGGAAACCTTTAGGAAACATTAGCTGAAGTACTGAAGTTCCCACAGAAGAACAWTGTTTCTTATTAGCGTTCTTGGAACTATTTGAGAACGTTCCCAATGTCAAACGAGTTGGAYAATATTCCTAGAATATTACKAAAATTGAAATGAAATGTAACCATGTTTGAAATTTTWGTAAACTTTTTGTTAAAGTAATGAAATACCAAGAAAATMTATATTTCTTTGTAAAGTTTTTTAAATGTCCTGAGAATGTTCCAAAGCCAACGCAGCAAACCTTAATTGGTTCTGTCAATGTTCCCAGAACATGTGTTAGGTTATGGCAAATGTTCTCATTAAACAAAAACTGTCCAGTCATGCAGATGATTATACAATGTTTGCAGTGGTGTAGTGGAGGGCATACGCAGGTATACACCATATACCCACTTTTTTTTGTGGGCATCACGTATACTCACTTCTTAATCCCCATTGATATGTATCAAAGTAGTATAGTAGAGGTATTTGTCATATCAATTAATAAGGCTGACGGAACAGATCAAAAMGTTTACCTAAAAATGTTGATCAACTATTATTTCTTCACGTTTTAGGCGCAGCAATGTGCACACGGAGAATGTTCTGTCGTGGAAATTCTGCACCATGTTGTGGAAATTACCACTAAGGACACTCAAAGTCAATCATAAATGAATCATTGTTTATTGRCAGCGTGCTGGCAAGGTTCCAACAAACTTGATGCACCAGAGTGAATGTCTGTTAGGAGCTCTAACGGGGCAGTCCCATTAGTTCCCATATATTCTGACAAGTCATATTTGCATGATTTAGCTTATTCATAATTGATTAATCATTAACGTTTGCTTCATTCATGTGACCGACCAATACTGGGTCACGCATGTGACCAATACCTCACAAGGCTTCGTCTCTCTAAGCTGAGACCTTGAAACTGAGAGATCTTTCATTCTCAAAACAAGGTCTGGGTGTACTGCCAAATTGCAGTTACTGATAAGTGAGGATTCGTTCAATCAGTCACTTGCATGAACACATAAATTGGTTATTCGAACACCACATGAAATAGAACACATAAATTAGTTCTTAGAAAAGCACAAGTATAACAATTGCATCACATTCCATCCTCTTATCCCTTGTGTGATAATAATAATACAATTTTACTGTAAACATTTAGATTTAGCTTCTATTAAAGTAAGGGGAAACTAACACATAAAACCAGACATTTCATCATTTCAACCCTTCATTCTGGGTTTTACAATCTAAAACACACATCTACTGTACAAGGGATCTATAGACTCAGAGGTGACTAAATCTCTAAATGTTCAACCATTGAACCTCTTACCATATTTGGGTTGCAGTGACTGTCCCTGAGACTAGTCAAAACACAAAACATGTTAACTTCTCAAACAAACAAAAAACTACCTTAAACGCACGGATCCCTTTAGCGGGATCATTTTCGTAAACAACCGCTGAATTGCGCTCTGCAATTCAGCGGTTGTTTACGAAAAAGAAATACAAAAAATATTTATCTTCATGAAATCACAAGTGAAATACACCAAAACACAGCTTAGCTTGTTGTTAATCCACCTATCATGTCAGATTTAGAAAATATACTTTACAGCGAAAGCAATCCAAGTGTTTGTGAATTTATAGATCACTAGACAAAACAGTAAGAACACCTAGCAGCCATGTAGAATGGTCACGAAAGCCAGAAAAGCAATAAAATTAATCGCTTACCTTTAATGATCTTCGGATGTTTGCGCTCACGAGACTCCCAGTTACACAATAAATGTTCCTTTTGTTCAATAAAGATTTTTTTTATATGAAAATACCTCCATTTGTTTGGCGCGTTATGTTCAGTATTCCACAGCCTTAGGCAAGTCATCAAGGCTTGACGAAAATTCCATATAGTATCCGTAAAGGTCGTAAAAACATGTCAAATGTTTTTAATAATCAATCCTCAGGTTGTTTTTAACATCAATAATCGATAATATTTCAACCGGACTGTAAACTATTCAATACTGGAGAGAAAGAAAATGTCGAGCAACGAGTGTCGCGCGCATCAACTAATGGAGGGACATCCGCCTATCCACTGACGCGTTTTGATAAATCTCGCTCATTTTTCAAAATAAAAGCTTGAAACTATGTCTAAAAGACGGTCCACACCCTGAGGAAGCCACAGGAAAAGGAATATGGTTGATATTGATAGCAATGAAACAGTGATTTTTCTAAATAAGTCACTTCCTGGTTGGATTTCCTCAGGTTTTCGCCTGCAAAATCAGTTCTGTTATACTCACAGACAATATTTTGACAGTTTTGGAAACTTTAGAGTGTTTTCTATCCTACTCTGTCAATTATATGCATATTCTAGCATCTGGACCTGAGAAATAGGCAGCTTACAATGGGAACGTTATTTTTCCAAACATAAAAATTCTGCCCCCTAGCTTCAAGAGGTTAAATTCTCATGTTCCATACCACCTAGAAACCATATTGACTTTCATAGGGAAAAGAGAGAACAAATGTTATAACAGTTTCACACCAACCTTGATAAGAATGAGATTGGAGCAAGGTTGGCCCAAGCTACATTCTAGTGGCACTCTTAACAGTGTATCCAACCCACATTTAGAATTACAGACAAACATAGAACATAGAAATAGGTGAATAGAAAAGCACCATAAAAAACATGAGCTGGCTCACACCCAGAAGAAAATGATTTTGTGTGAAAGTGCTGACTAACGGCYAATAAAATATAAACTATAAAAATAAAGAGAAGAAGAAGGCACAGTGACGCCGAAACGTTGGTGATTTACCCAATAAATGACTGGGAGTTTATATATGGAGTGTGCGACATCCTTTATTTTTAGAGTAAATAGAAAAGCACCAATATAACATTTTCCATCACAGGTTCAAAATGCAATTTATGGGAAAACACTGTTCTAAAGTGCGCAATGTGTAATGCATATGCGACTGGTTTCATGGACAGAGATGGACATATCCAAACTTAGAAAGAGGGGAGATGTACAGATGCAACAACTATCATGGGTTGCTAATATAACTAGGATAATGCCTTTGGCTGCTAGACAATGCAATTAAGTTGAAAAGAAAATCAATTGAAGAGAAAATGTATTTGAGGAAGTCGTTGTAAAATAATTGCCTCCATGCTTTTCTATGGTGGGATTTTGGCTATAGGCTACTTTGAAGCAAGGTAAGACATGCCTCACAATATGAAGTAAAACATCCAGGTTTCAAACAATTAAGGAACAGGTCAAATATAGCGATGCTAATGATAGACCTAATCATCTTCTGATAGACGGAACGACGTTTCCATAAACCTTCTCTATTAAATGTTAATTAGCTACAAGAGCCCATGAATACCTGTCAGAATGCAAAAATACTTTAAACTACTACTTTTAAGMCGTTTTTGGGGTATCTGTACATTACTTTACTATTTATATTTTTGACAACCTTTACTTTTWCTTCACTACATTCCTAAAGAAAATAATGTACTTTTTACTGCATACATTTTCCCTGACACCCAAAGTACTCGTTACATTTTGAATGCTTAGCAGGACAGGAAAATGGTCCAATTCACACACTTATCAGGACAGCACATGGTCATCTCTTCTGTCTCTAATCTGGACTCACTAAACACAAATGCATCTTTTGTAAATTATTGCTGGATGTTGGAGCCCCAGGATATCTATACATTTTAAAAACAAGGAAATGATGCCATCTGCTTTGCTTAAAATAAGYTATTTCAAATTATTTATACTTTTACTTTTGATACTTAAGTATATTTTAGCAGTAACATTTACTTTTGATACATAAGTATATTTAGAACCAAATACTTTTATACCTTTACTCAAGAAGTTTACTGGGTGACTTTTACTTTTACTTGAGTAACTTTCTATTAAGGTATCTATACTTTCACTCAAGTACCAAAATTGTGTACTTTTTCCACCACTGGCGAATGATATCATGATTATTTGAATCAATCCAGTGTCCATTTGTTGAGCAAAATCAATCTCATGTGCTAAAGAAACCATTGCTAACCACACAACAGTGGTTAAAGGATAACTAAAGGATAACTACACCAAAAAATTGACATTTCTTAGATTTTTCCCAGACCTCAAAAGTGGTCTCCTGATGTACCCATCCCGGATCCGGGATCATCCTCATCAGAAAAGCTGACTAGCATAGCCTAGCCTAGCGCCACAGGGATATCATATAATATAATTTCATGAAATCACAAGTCCAATACAGCAAATMAAAGATAATCATCTTGTGAATCCAGCCAACATTTCCGATTTTTAAAATGTTTTACAGCGAAAACACAATATATATTTATGTTAGCTCACCACAATAGCCAAACACACAACGCCATTTTTTCACCGCAAAGATAGCTTTCACAAAACCCACAAATAGAGATAAAATTAATCACTAACCTTTGAACAACTTCATCAGATGACAGTCTTATGACATCATGTTATACAATACATTTATGTTTTGTTCGAAAATGTGCATATTTATAGGTATAAATCGAGTTTTACATTGCAGCCATCGTCACAAATAGCACCAAAACAGCCAGAATAATTACAGAGAGCAACGTGAATACATAAATACTCTCATAAAACTTTTATGAAAAATACATGTTGTAACAGCAAATGAAAGATAACATCTTGTGAATCCAGCCAAAATTTCCGATTTTTTAAGTGTTTTACAGCGAAAACACAACATATAGCATGTTAGCTCACCACAATAGCCCAAAACACAACAACATTTTTCACCGTAAAGATAGCTTTCACAAAACCACAAATAGAGATAAAATTAATCACTAACCTTTGAACAACTTCATCAGATGACAGTCTTATGACATCATGTTATATAATACATTTATGTTTTGTTCGAAAATGTGCATATTTATAGCTACAAATCTGGGTTTTACAACGCAGCCATCCACAAAATAAAACAAAAATGTCCGGAGAAATTTTAGACAGCGACGTAATCTAACAAAAAAACTCATCATAACTTTGCTGAAAAATTACATGTTGTACAGCAATGAAAAGATACACCTGGTTCTTAATGCAACCGCTGTGTTAGATTTAAAAAAAATAACTTTAGTACAAAGCACAGCATGCAATAATCTGAGACAGCGCTCAGCCATCCTCCGCCATTTGGAGTCCAAAGAAGTCCACAAAAATACGAAATAACATCATAAATATTCCCTTACCTTTGATGAACTTTCATCAGAATGCAGTGCCAGGAATCCTAGTTCGACAATAAATCGTTGTTTGGTTTTAGAATGTCCATTACGTCTGTCGAATTAGCAACTTTGGCTAGCATGGTGGAGCTCACGTTTCCACGAAAAATTCAAAAAGTCAAAATAAAAGTAGAATAAACTGGTCAAACTCAGTTGAGAATCCATCTTTAGGATGTTTTTAAGAAATACATCCAATAACSTCCCAGACGGAGCATTTCCTCGTGTCTARCAAACGAATTGCAACCAACCATATGACAAATCCTCGTGTGTCACCAAGTACTACCGATATGGCTGACCTCTCACTCCAACGAGTCCCATCCGGTCCCAGAAAAGGCTAGAGACTTCATTCAACATTCTACAGCCTGTTGACATCTAGTGGAAGGCGTATGAAGTGCATACAGATCCATAAATACAAGGCAATTGAATAYGCAAGGCCTTACACAGAGACCCATTTTCAGAATTTTCACTTCCTGTTTGGAAGTTTGCTGCCAAATGAGTTCTGTTTTACTCACAGATATAATTCAAACAGTTTTAGAAACTTCAGAGTGTTTTCTATCCAATAGTAATAATAATATGCATATCATATGATCTAGAACAGAGTACGAGGCCGTTTAATTTGGGCACTATTTTTTCCCAAAGTGAAAACAGCGCCCCCTATTAAGAAGAAGTTAAAATTGTTATGGACTTAGAACATCCAATTTAGTTGTCTGACAATYTCTGACATTGAGAGCGAAAACCAAAAATAAATGGAATGTCACGCCCTGACCGTAGATTGCTTTGTATGTTTCTATTTTTTGTTTGGTCAGGGTGTGATGTGGGTGGGTATTTTATGTTGTATYTCTAGGTGTTGTTTTCTATGTTTAGGCCTGGTATGGTTCCCAATCAGAGGCAGCTGTCAATCGTTGTCTCTGATTGAGAACCATACTTAGGTAGCCTGTTTRCCCACTTTTGTTTGTGGGTGGTTGTTTTCTGTGTCTGTGTTTTCATCATACAGAACTGTTTCGATTTTCATTTCTTTCATTCGAGTTCAAACATGTGCAGTTAATACAGGTAATGAGTGGACGAAACCGGACAGGGCTTCTTAAAGAAAACACGAACAGGTTGTAAAGAGCTCGGATCTTCCCTGGTTGGTAGTGATCAACATACTTAATGTCACATGCACAAAAATGCACAATGAATTACATATAAAAATCATACAATATGATTTTCTGGATTTTTGTTTTAGATTCTGTCTCTCACATATGAAGTTACTATGATAAAAATTACAGACCTCTAAGTGCTTTGAAAAGTAGGAAAATCGGCAAAATCGGCAGTGTATCAAATACTTGTTCCGCCAATTAGATATGTGTGTGTGTGTTTTTGTTTAAAACTATCCTTGCGGTACAGAAGTCCTCACAAGGATAGTAATACAAGGACAATTCAGACAAGTGGGGACATTTTGCTGGCCCCCACAAGGAAAAATGCTATTTAAGGGCTTAGGGGTTAGGTTTAGGGTTACAATTAGGGTTAGGGTTAGAATTAAGGTTAGGGGTTACAYTTAGGCTTAGGGTTAAGGTTAGGGTTATGGTTAGGGGTTAAGGTTAGGGTTAGGGGTTAGGGAAAATAGGCTTTTGGATGGGAATCAAGGCTTTGGTACCCACAAGGATTGCAATACACAACTGTGTGTGTGTGTGTGTGTGTTTGTGTGTGTGTGTGTGTGTGTACTGTTACTTAGCTCCTTAATCAGGGTCTTCATGTTTTTTCTCTCTGTCAACACCTGCACATAAAGTGGGACCATCCATTAGCTGGCAGACACACACACTCACTCACCCACAGACAAAAGCAAACTGTCTATGATAACCTTAGCACTGGTCTGTGCCACACCTTCCATGGGAAGCAAAGGATCCTCCCGACTGTCTCTGTCCATCTCCATCCCTCCATCCCTTCATCCCTCTATTCCCCAAGGGATATGATCATGCACGCCCTGACTCACCCAGCTTAGCCCCAGAAGGGGGTCAGTATGCTGGGATCTGACTGTAATGCTGCTTTCTGTTCCTGGAACTTACAGCATCACCTACACACACTCATCCCCCAGCCATGTTAATCCTTATCCACTGCTAGATGACTCCCTCTCTACCCCACTTGCCAGCCCAGCCTCATACTGCTACCTGACTCCCTCTCCACCCCACTTGCCAGCCCAGCCTCATACTGCTACCTGACTCCCTCTCCACCCCACTTGCCAGCCCAGCCTCATACTGCTACCTGACTCCCTCGCCACCCCACTTGCCAGCCCAGCCTCATACTGCTACCTGACTCCCTCTCCACCCCACTTGCCAGCCCAGCCTCATACTGCTGGAAATGTCTTGTGGTTCGTTGTTATCCCTATTAGAGGACTTCACGGGTTCAAAATGGAACTGGGGATTTCCCATCCGGACCCGATATGCATACTTTTATTTTTTAAATAAAGAGGCCTGTTCTGAACAGACCCGAGGACAACTAGACCTCTTCCGTATAGACCTGGTCGGATCCAGAGCCAGTCAGATCCAATCCGAGTGAGGGAAGTACATTTTTAAGCTACTTTATTAACAGGAGCTGATAAAGCGCGAGGAAGAGGAGGTAGAGAGAGGTTCTAGCAGAGGCCATGCTGTGTGTGTAGGCTACCGTAAGAGTGAGTGAGTGACATGGGAACAGGGAGGAGYGAGGGAGAGACAAGAGACCGCAACCAACCAAGCCGATTCACGCTATAGTAGACTAATAGCRAGCATAACTAGGTTAWTTATCAGGCTACAACCAAGCCTTTCTAAATCTGCTCTTCAACATTCTCTCTGCTGTWTATTCATTTGAATTTAACAAGTAACAGAGAATATGTGATTGGGCTATAATTTGGCTAGGCAGAGTCCTGATGTGTGAAGTTGGACCTCCTTCAGTTAGTCCTGTGTCCTGGCGCCTCTACGATCCAYACCAACATAGCCTCTGAAGCCTCTAGCAGGCTTGTGTGTACAGGGACGTGTCAACAAATCTACCTGCTTCCTTTGACAAACTAATTTCACACCACTCAACACGTACCAGACTGCCTCGCATACAGCCGTCAGGATCAAGCACAGACAGCCACACACTGTCAAACTAACACCTAACTGTCCATCACATCACAGTCGGCTCCTTCTTGGCAGTTCAATTTAAACATCTAGAAATAGACATTTACAGACTTCTCTCCCCGGCAGATAAATATAAACACATTTACACAACAACGACACGCTCTGAGAGATCAGTCAGCATTCTGAAACCTCAGAAACCTCAGCTGACCTCAGGACGGTCCGAGTCTGGTGTCTTAGGCCAGCGGTGTCAAAGCCATATCTTTTATAGGCAACATCAAGGTGGCCACACATCGGTGAAGGATCTCAATGAAGATGGTCATTTAAGTTAAAGACACATAGATATGTTTTTCAATAAACAGCCGTGTCACTTGGTCTGCTATGAAGCGGAGGAATGGGGTTTAGTTAAATTCTTCATTTATTTATTATTTTACAGGTGTTTGTTTTGCATTCAAGAGCACTAAGCTTTGACCACATGAATCCCCAGCTCCAGTATGACTCATATGTCTGGCAGATATACAGAGCAGGCCCCTGTCAGAACACAGGTTAAAGAGATGCTGTAGTTAACTAACACGTTATCTCTGCTCTCCATCCTCTCGTTCCCCCTGCAGTGTGACCTGTGTGGCTGGTCATGGCACAAATTAAACTAGTTTATTCATATTAAGACATGGTAAAGTTTGCCGTACAAAGCTGCTGTTATCCTAATTAAACCACTGAAGTCTCCTTTCCCAGCAGTGCCTTATACGTGGACCTGTGTGTCTGGTCACGGCTGATATTAAACTAATTTAATCAAATGTGACCTGTGTGGTCTGGTCACGGCTGATATTAAACTAATTTAATCAAATGTGAGCTGATGTCTGGTTCACGGCTGATATTAAACTAGTTTAATCAAATGTGACCTGTGTGGCTGGTCACGGCTGATATTAAACTAGTTTAATCAAATGTGACCTGTGTATCTGGTCACGGCTGATATTAAACTAGTTAATCAAATGTGACCTGTGTACTGGTCACGGCTGATATAAAACTAGTTTAATCAAATGTGACCTGTGTGGTTGGTCACGGCTGATATTAAAACTAGTTTAATCAAATGTGACCTGTGTGGCTGGTCCAGGCTGATATTAAACTAGTTTAATCAAATGTGACCTGTGTGGTTGGTCACGGCTGATATTAAACTAGTTTAATTCAAATGTGACCTGTGTGTCTGGTCACGGCTGATATTAAACTAGTTAATCAAATGTGACTGTGTGGCTGGTCACGGCTGATATAAACTAGTTTAATCAAATGTGACCTGTGTGCTTGGTCACGGCTGATATTAAACTAATTTAATCAAATGTGACCTGTGTGTCTGGTCACGGCTGATATTAAACTAGTTTAATCAAATGTGACCTGTGTGGTTGTCACGGCTGATATTAAACTAGTTTAATCAAATGTGACCTGTGTGGTTGGCACGGCTGATATTAAACTAGTTTAATCAAATGTGACCTGTGTGGCTGGTCACGGCTGATATTAAACTAGTTTAATCAAATGTGACCTGTGTGGTTGGTCACGGCTGATATTAAACTAGTTTAATCAAATGTGACCTGTGTGGTTGGTCACGGCTGATATTAAACTAGTTTAATCAAATGTGACCTGGTGGTTGGTCACGGCTGATATTAAACTAATTAATCAAATGTGACCTGTGTGTCTGCGTCACGGCTGATATTAAACTAGTTTAATCAAATGTGACCTGTGTGGTTGGTCACGGCTGATATTAAACTAGTTTAATCAAATGTGACCTGTGTGGTTGGTCACGGCTGATATTAAACTAGTTTAATCAAATGTGACCTGTGGTTGGTCACGGTATATTAAACACTAGTTTAATCAAATGTGACCTGTGTGTGTTGGTCACGGCTGATATTAAACTAATTTAATCAAATGTGACCTGTGTGTCTGGTCACGGCTGATATTAAACTAGTTTAATCAAATGTGACCTGTGTGGTTGGTCACGGCTGATATTAAACTAGTTTAATCAAATGTGACCTGTGTGTCTGGTCACGGCTGATATAAATTAGTTTAATCATACTGGAGCTCAGACACATTAAGGGGATTAACATTCCTGCCTCTCTCTCTCTCTCTCTCTCTCTCTCTCTCTCTCTCTCTCTCTCTCTCTCTCTCTCTCTCTCTCTCTCTCTCTCCTCTCTCCCTCTCTCCCTCTCTCTCTCCCTCTCTCTCTCCATCTTTGCCATCTTTCACTTTCCTCTCCTCCTTTACTCAGAAATGCCCCTTCTCCTTCTCCATCTCTTGCCTTGCCTGCCTGCCTGCTGCTGGTTGTGTGTGTGTGTGTGTGTGTGTGTGTGTGTGTGGTGTGTGTGTGTGTGTGTGTGTGTGTGTGTGTGTGTGTGTGTGTGTGTGTGTGTGTGTGTGTGTGTGTGTGTGTGTGTGTGTGTGTGTGTGTGTGTGTGTGGCTTTGGAGATCCTGTGCCCTGAGGAGGGCAACATGGGATTGTTGGATAGAAAGACTCAGTGGTTCCCCAGGCTACAGGGGATACACCAGTCCTGTCTAGGACCTGAAGACTTTCCACTGTCTCTGTCTCATTGAGTATTACAGTCCTGTCTAGGACCTGAAGACTTTCTACTGTCTGTCTCATTGAGTACTACAGTCCTGTCTAGGACCTGAAGACGTTCTACGTCCTGTCTCATTGAGTACTACAGTCCTGTCTAGACCTGAATACTTTCTACTGTCTCTGTCTCAGGCAGTACTACAGTCCTGTCTAGGAGCTGAAGAATTGCTACTGTCTCTATCTCAGGCAGTACTACAGTCCTGTCTAGGACCTTAAGACTTACTACTGTCGCTTTCTCATTGAGTACTACAGTCCTGTCTAGGACCTGAAGACTTACTACTGTCTCTATCTCAGGCAGTACTACAGTCCTGTCTAGGACCTGAAGACTTACTACTGTCTCTATCTCAGGCAGTACTACAGTCCTGTCTAGAAGCTGAAGACTTACTACTGTCTCTATCTCAGGCAGTACTACAGTCTTCTAGGAGCTGAGACTTACTACTGTCTCTATCTCAGGCAGTACTACAGTCCTGTCTAGGAGCTGAAGACTTACTACTGTCTCTATCTCAGGCAGTACTACAGTCCTGTCTAGGAGCTGAAGACTTACTACTGTCTCTATCTCAGGCAGTACTACAGTCCTGTCTAGGAACTGAAGACTTACTACTGTCTCTATCTCAGGCAGTACTACAGTCCTGTCTAGGAGCTGTAGACTTACTACTGTCTCTATCTCAGGCAGTACTACAGTCCTGTCTAGGAACTGAAGACTTACTACTGTCTCTATCTCAGGCAGTACTACAGTCCTGTCTAGAAGCTGAAGACTTACTACTGTCTCTATCTCAGGCAGTACTACAGTCCTGTCTAGGAGCTGTAGACTTACTACTGTCTCTATCTCAGGCAGTACTACAGTCCTGTCTAGGAGCTGAAGACTTACTATAGCCTATTTCTGGAAGCGTATACCGATGGAGATGTTAACTCATAAAGGTTATATTTGATGCTTGTAAATATGCCTGCCTTACTTGAGCATTTCCTGCCTACCACGTCATTGAAAGAGAAGTTCGGGTGACTTTCGCTATTATGTTCTTACAATAGGCCATCAGTAATATGTGTTGTGTTTCTACAGTATATATGATGTACTGTATATGTCTTAGTGTGTTGTGTGTGTGTGTGTGTGTTGTGTGTGTGGTTGTGTGGGTGTGTGTGTGTGTGTTTGTGTGTGTGTTGTGTGTGTGTGTGTGTGGTGTGTGTGTGTGTGTGTGTGTGTGTGTGTGTGTGTGTGTGTGTGTGTGTTTACAATCCTCCCTCTATGTGTGTAGTGGTGTATTTCAGGAGCTAATGAGTTTGCAGAGGGATCACTTTGATTACAGGCCCCGCTAGCTGTCTCCAGCATTACTCCCTGTCTCCTCCACCTGATAACACACACATACAAGCTAGGAAGGTAACCATACACACACACACACACACACACACACACACACCAACACAGACACACACAACACCAACTGTTCCTAGGCGTAGCCCCCACTCCCCTCACATAACTATGCTGGCCAGAGGTTACTGGACTCAGTTTGAAAGATATCGAGCTGTAAAGACATTTTTCATTGCCCCTCGATCAATGCACAAATACTGTGTTAGTTACAAACAGATCCAGGTTCAAATACTGTTCGAAATCTTTCAAATACTGTGAGCGTATGCACTAGCCTGCCTGTAGTGCCAGATGAGCGGGGTTGCCGTTTTAGAGCTATTCTATTGGTCCATTAAGTGAGGAAATTTCAATCAAGCACAGATCAAGTATTGATCTGATATCAAATAGTATTTGATTCAGGTGTGGTTACAGGGAACTTGGATGTATTTGATCTGATATCAAATAGTATTTGATTCCAGGTGTGGTTACAGGGAACTTGGATGTATTTGATCTGATATCAAATAGATTTGATTCCAGGTGTGGTTACAGGAACTTGGATGTATTGATCTGATATCAAATAGTATTTGATTCCAGGTGTGGTTACAGGGAACTTGGATGTATTTGATCTGATATCAAATAGTATTTGATTCCAGGTGTGGTTACAGGAACTTGGATGTATTTGATCTGATATCAAATAGTATTGATTCCAGGTGTGGTTACAGGGAACTTGGATGTATTTGTGTTCATGACATGCAACTATACATGAACTACAGTGAGTATATCCTGGTTATCGAAGAAGTTATCCAGTGTGTGTCAAAATGTCAAAATGGTGACTTAATGTAAAGTTGGCCGTTCAAAACGATATTGAACACGGATTGATGAGGTAGACCTGAGGGTGAGAGAGAAGACTTTGAAATGAATATACTAGCGAGCTGGATCGACCATTCATCAGTCACACACTCACACAGAAAAACCAACACACACACACATTCATCCGTCATATGCCCGTTTATCCTCACCTCATAATCAGCTGCAGTCATTAATCACCTTAGACTCCCCTGAAGGCCATCAGTGACTCAGAGGTGGTAGTGTATCAAATGCACCACACACACACACAAAACACACACACACCACACACACACACCACACACACACACACACACACACACCACACACACACCACACACACACACCACACACACACACACACACACACAACACCACACACACACACACACACACACACACACACCACCACACACCACACACACCTCTCAGTGGGCCCTGGTTTCAGTGAGAGGTAAGTGTCAAGGTAAGAAATCGTCTACCTTTTCCTTGTTAAGCAAACACACCTACAGTACCTGCAACACACACCTCCATCTCTCACACTCATTAACCCTTTCACAGGAAACCTGAGGGTCATACCGCTGTAAATCACTCAACGAGGTATGAACACACACATGGACAGACACACACACACACACACACACACACATATGCAAACAACTCTGGCTTTGTGTGAGGAATCTCTGTGATACTGTATCTTCATCACCATCAGGGGCCAGGGGACAGACTGAGGAAGATCACAGGCAGGGTTTGGTGACAGAAACATAACAAAGTACTCAATTCTCTTTGTGAGGTTGAGTGTGTGTGTGTGTGTGTGTGTAAGAGAGAGACACATATGTTTCCCATTCCAATAAAGCCCTTTGAATGTAATTTAATTGAGAGGGAGAGAGAGGGGGGTGGGGGGAGGGGCATGGAGAGGATCAGACAAAAGTTTAAACATGAGTTACAGGTATTCAAATGCATTTCATGATAATATGTAAAATATTTGCCTTCTGTTCTGTGTCGAGTGGGACTCAAACTCATAACCTTCTGCGCAACAACCCACAAATTACAAGGCCACCGTGTAAGCTGACGGATCAAGACACCAGTGTGTCACTTCATGAATTCATGATTCAAGCCAACATGACATTTACAGTAGCAGTTAAAAGTTTGGACACACCTACTCATTCCAAGGTTTTTCTTTAATTTTACTATTTTCTACATTGCAGAATAATAGTGAAGACATCAAAACTATGAAATAACACATATGGAATCATCTAGTAGCCAGAAAAGTGTTAAACATATCCAAATATATTTTATTTTTGAGATTCTTCAAAGTAGACACTCGTTGCCTTGATGACAGCTTTGCACACTCTTGGCATTCTCTCAACCAGCTTTATGAGGTAGTCACCTGGAATACATTTCAATTAACAGTTGTGCCTTGTTAAAAATGTATTTGTGGAATTTCTTTCCTTCGTAATGTGTTTGAACCAATCAGTTGTGTTGTGACAAGGTAGGAGTGGTATACAGAAGTCAGCCCTATTTGGTAAAAGACCAAGTCCATATATGGCAAGAAAAGCTCAAATAAGCAAAGAGAAATGACAGTCCATCATTGAAGGTCAGTCAATCTGGAAAATTTCAAGACTTTGAATGTGTTACACCCTGATCTATTTCACCTGTCTTTGTGCGTGTCTCCACACCCCTCCAGGTGTCGTCCATCTTCGCCATTATCCCCAMTGCATTTATACCTGTGTTCTCTGTTTGTCTGTTATCTTGTCTAGTCAGGTCTTACCAGTATGTTTTCCTGTCTCCCTGCTTTCTCAAGTTCTGGTTCCTAGTTTCCCCGGTTCTGACCATTCTGCCTGCCTTGACCCKGAGTCTGCCTGCCGTTTTGTACTTGCCTGACTCTGACCCGTTTACGAACCTCTGCCTGTCCTGACCCTGAGCCTGCCTGCTGTTCTGTACCTTATTGACTCTGCCCTGGATTACGGACCTCTGCCTGCCTTTAACCTGTCTTTCGACTGCCCCACGTTTGGGTCAATAAACATCTGTGACTCTAGCTGTCTGCATCTGGGTCTTATCCTGAGTTCTGATATCAACTGCAGTCTCAAAAACCATCAAGCTCTATAATGAAACTGGCTCTCATGAGAACTGCCACAGGAAAGGAAGACCCAGAGTTACCTGCTGCAGAGTATAAGTTCATTAGAGTTACCAGCCTCAGAAATTMCAGCCCAAATAAATGCTTCACAGAGTTCAAGTGACAGACACATCTCAACATCAACCGTTCAGAGGAGACTGTGTGAATCAGGCCTTCATGGTCGAATTGCTGCAAAGAAACCACTACTAATGGACACCAATGAGAGGAAGAGACTTACCTGGGCCAAGAAACACAATCAATGGACATTAGACCGGTGGAAATTTGAGATTTTTGGATCCAAATGCTATGTCTTTGTGAGACGCAGAGAAGGTGAACAGACGATCTCCGCATGTGTGGTTCCCACCATGAAGCATGGAGGATGAGGTGTGATGGTGTGCTGCTGCTTTGCTTGTGACACTGTCAGTGATTTATTTAGAATTCAAGGCACACTTAAACAGCATGGCTACCACAGCATTCTGCAGCAATAAGCCATCCCATCTGGTTTACGCTTAGTGGGACTATCATTTGTTTTCAACAGTACAATGACTCAACACACTTCCAGGCTGTATACGGGCTATTTTACCAAGAAGGAGAGTGATGGAGTGGTGCATCAGATGACCTGGCCTGCACAATCACCCGACCTCAACCCAATTGAGATGGTTTGGGATGAGTTGGACTGCAGCCAATAGGTGCTCAGCATATGTGGGAACCCCTTCAAGACCGTTGGAAAAGCATTCCAGGTGAAGCGGGTTGAGATAATTCCAAGAGTGTGCAAAGCTGTCATCAAGGCAAAAGGTGGCTATTTGAAGAATCTCTAATAAAACATATATTTGTTTAACACTTTTTCAGTTATTACATGATTCCATATGTTTTATTTCATACATTTACATTTACATTTAAGTCATTTAGCAGACGCTCTTATCCAGAGCGACTTACAAATTGGAAAGTTCATACATATTCATCCTTTCATTCATAGTTTTGATGTCTACACTATTACTCCACAATGTAGAAATTAGTAAAAATAAAGACAAACCCTTGAGTGGTTCTAAAAACTTTTGACTGGTACTGGTATGTCCACACACACACACACACACACACACACACACACAACACACCACACACACACACACACACACACACACACACACACACACACACACACACACACACACACACACACACACACACACCACACACACACACACCAACACACACACACACACACACACACACACACACACACACACACACACACACACACACACACACACACACAAACACACACACACACACACACACACACACACACATAACCACACAACACACTCACAACACCCCACACACACACACACACACACACACACAACCATTGATCCATCTGTATTAGGGTCATGTTCAAGAGGCATGAAACAGACTCAAACTTTTAATAACTGAGAATCTACCTGAACATGTACAATAACCTGACAACATACAAACATATTGCAGTTCAGAGTCATAGCAAATTTTTTTACAAAGTTTTTCAATAAAAACGAAAGAAATTGGTGTTCATATTGGGTTCAGGTAGTACCTTCCAGTTTTCTCCCTACTGAAGTCAATCCTGCACTGTGAGAAGAAACCTTCATTCCTTCTGTTCAGTCCCATGCTCAGTCAATCAGTCAGTCCGTGGAATGATGATGTCACAGGGAGACACTTAGCGACTACGCAACGTTACGCTCGGCTAATCAGGGGTCAGAGGTCGGCGCTGTCTGTGTGTTCTTAACCTCTTTCCTTCCTGGAAACACTCAGAGCACTTTTTCCATCACCGCTTCCACTGGATTCCCCCAGGTCTGTAGGGGCTGGAGCTGTGACCCCTCTCTCTCTCTCTCTCTCTCTGTCCCCCCCCTCTTGCTCTTTTTCCCCCTTCTCTCACACAAATGTATGTGCTAATCTTTCCAGTGGAAATCCCATCCTTTTAACTGACAACCAAGGAAATGCCTCTCCAAACTGTCACCATTACGTTAGCATGTAACGGCTTGTAGCTGCACGTATCACGCTCTGAGCATGGAGGGAGAGAGAGAGAGAAAGGGCAAGGGGAAAGGGGGATAACTAGTCAGTTGTACAACTGAATGCCTTCAACTGAAATGTGTATTCCGCATTTAACCCAACCCCTATGAATCAGACATCCACAGCGCCCGGGGAACAGTGGGGTTAACTGCCTTGCTCAGGGGCAGAACAACAGATGTTTACCTTGTCAGCTCTGGGATTTGATCCAGCAACCTTTCGGTTACAGGCCCAACGCTCTAACCACTAGAGAGAGAGATATAGAGAGTGTAAGGTGGGGGGAGAAAGAGAGAGAGGGAAGAAGTGATAGAGAGGTAGGGGAGAGAGAGAGCGATGAGGACGAGAGAGAGAGAGAGAGAGAGAGAGAGAGAGAGAGAGAGAGAGAGAGAGAGAGAGAGAGAGAGAGAGAGAGAGAGAGAGAGATACTGTATGGAACAAACCTCCTAATTTCTCCTGAACAGATTAGCAAAGCAACACTTTCACACGCTCTCTATTCACTAAAATACCAAAGTCCTGCTAGCCTGTTGATTTCACTCTCTGACACACAGAAGCTGACAGACAGATGCAAACAAAGATGGTGTAAGAAGAGTAGCTGCTGCATGTGCAGTAGCTAATGGGAATCCTAATAAACTAAACTAAACTTAACACAAATGCAAAAACACACCATACGACAGACATGCAATGTTGGATTAATGAGAGGCTAGTTAAGGATCATATTACCCCCACCTTACCTGACACCCTAGACCTACTGCAATTTGCATACAGATGTAAATCTCACTGCACACTGCCCTATCCCATCTGGACAAGAGGAATACCTATATAAAAATGCTGTTCATTGACTACAGCTCAACTCATCACTAAGTTCAGGGCCCTGGGTCTGAACCCCGCCCTGTGCGACTGGGTCCTGGACTTTCTAATGGGTCCTGGACTTTCTAATGGGTCCTGGACTTTCTAAGTCTCTCACTTAGGGGCCACTGAGAGCCTCCTGGCGGGCTGCATTAAATCCCCGCACGGCAACTGCAACGTCCGCAACCGCAGGGCTCTCCAGAGTGTAGTGTGATCAGCCCAACGCATCACCGGAATCACACTCCCTGCCCTCCAGGACATCTACAGCACCAAGTGTCACAGGAAGGCCAAGAAGATCATCAAGGACCTCAGCCGCCCGAGCCACGGCCTGTTAACCCCGCTGACATCTAAGGGGGAGACAGTACAGGTGCAACAAAGCTGGGACCGAGAGACTGAGAAACAGGTTCTATCTCCAGGCCATCAGACTGTTAAATAGTCACCATTAGCCGGCCTCCACCCACTACCCTGGCCTGAACTTCAGTCACTGTTACTACCCYGCTACCACCCGGTACTCTACCCTGCACCTTAGAGACTGCT
The DNA here is from genome assembly GCF_002910315.2 of Salvelinus sp. IW2-2015. NCBI lineage: Eukaryota > Metazoa > Chordata > Actinopteri > Salmoniformes > Salmonidae > Salvelinus > Salvelinus sp. IW2-2015. Next base: position 56,038 of record NW_019943626.1, on the reverse strand, counting down.
GCCCTATGTACATAGTCATTGAACACTGGTTACTTTAATAYTGTTTACATACTGTTTTACCCACTTTATATGTATATACTGTATTCTAGTCAAGGCTCATCCTACTGCTGTTCACTTGTTCATATACTGGTCCATACTGTCTATACATCATCATATACATACACAGTATATWTATATTATGGACTCTGAATTTGCTCGTTCAAATATTTATATATTTGTTAATTCCTTTKTTTTTATTTTGGGGACTTGAGTGTATTGTTATGTATTGTTAGGTTTTACTGCACTGTTGGAGCTAGAAACACAAGCATTTCACTACACCCGCGATAACAGCTGCAAAACATGTGTACGCAACCAATAAAATGGGATTTGATTTTGATTTGATAGGGTGAGTCACACACACACACACACACACACACACACACACACACACACACACACACACACACACACACACACACACACACCACACACACACACAACACACACACACACACACACACACACACACACACACACACACACACACACACACACACACGTTCTTTAGATTCCTCTATGGGGCAAACCAATTTAGTAAGGGTGTGTGTTCTGTCAGTTTATACAAGTAGGACATGTTTCAGATACAGGCAGATGAAACAGTGTTATATCTCAGACCACACAACCACACAGAGCAGCTCGTTTGAAATGCGCTGTACTCAACACCATCCTCCAGCTTTCCTGGTAATTACTGCTACTGATATCTGAAACATGTAAACCATTGTTATCTTCTGCAACGAGCATCAATCACACACTACACTTGACACAGACCAGATCACCCTTACTAAATGGTTTACCCCATGAAAGATCTATGGAATGGCATGATGTGTGTGTTGATTGAGGTAGAGCAGGGGTGAGGGGAGAGAGAGAGAGAGAGGAGAGAGAGAGAGAGGAGAGAGAGAGAGAGAGAGAGAGAGAGAGAGAGAGAGAGAGAGAGAGAGAGAGAGAGAGAGAGAGAGAGAGAGAGAAAGAGAGAGAGGAGAGAGAGAGAGAGAGAGAGATAAATAAATAACAGGCCTATAGATGGAATGCAAACAGTCAGAAATGTACCAAATATACCATTAATAGCCAAAAAATACAATCCCTCATTGACAACTTTTTAGCCTTAATGTTCTCTTACAGCAATGACAATGTACATTTAGCCATTTGGAACATAAACTTAATTTTTAACAAAAATATAAGCCTTCATTATGGGGAAACACTGAGCAATACAAACACCCTAAGAACCAAAAAGGAACACCACATTAGAAATTAATTAGATGGAATTGAGAAACCCATAGAATCAAACTCCTTCTGGGAGAATTTGAATAAATGAAACAAACCTCATTATGATGAACTGGCTATCCAAAATGGGGATATGAGGAGAAATCACTTTGCAAACCTCTACAGCAATATAACAAAGAGTCCAGAACAACACAATATACTAGACAAATTACAAATCCTTGACTCAGTGGTCAAAGACGATCAGAATCCTGTGGATACCCCAATTACAGAACAAGAATTATTGAAAAAATGATGCACTCTACAACCCAAAAAGGCCTGTGCTGCTGATGGTATTTTAAATTAATAATCACATTTAAACCACAAAACTCTAATTGGCTTACTCAAACTCTTCACCATTATCCTCACTGCAGGTATTTTCCACGATATTTGGAACCAAGGATTGATCAAACCAATCTATAAAAACACAGACAAATTTGACCCAAATAATTCCAGAGGAATTTTAATTAACAGCAACTTGGGCAAAATTCTCAGCAGTATCATAAATAGCAGATGACTTCATGTCGTTGATGAACACAAGTTCTAAGGATGGCTACAGCAACACCGAGATCATCTGCACAGGTTCTGTCAGACCTGGGCTCCGACAGTTAACCACAGGTTCTGTCAGACCTGGGCTCTGACCGTTAACCACAGGTTCTGTCAGACCTGGGCTCTGACCGTTAACCACAGTTCTGTTAGACCTGGGCTCTGACCGTTAACCACAGGTTCTGTCAGACCTGGGCTCCGACAGTTAACCACAGGTTCTGTTAGACCTGGGCTCCGACAGTTAACCACAGGTTCTGTCAGACCTGGGCTCTGACCGTTAATCACAGGTTCTGTCAGACCTGGGCTCCGACAGTTAACCACAGGTTCTGTCAGACCTGGGCTCCGACAGTTAACCACAGGTTCTGTCAGACCTGGGCTCCGACAGTTAACCACAGGTTCTGTCAGACCTGGGCTCTGACCGTTAACCACAGGTTCTGTCAGACCTGGGCTCCGACAGTTAACCACAGGTTCTGTCAGACCTGGGCTCTGACCGTTAACCACAGGTTCTGTCAGACCTGGGCTCCGACAGTTAACCACAGGTTCTGTCAGACCTTGGCTCCGACAGTTAACCACAGGTTCTGTCAGCCCTGGCTCCGACAGTTAACCACAGGTTTCTGTCAGACCTGGCTCCGACAGTTAATAGAATGATATTCCAAAAGAGTGCGGAAATAAGTATCACAGATGTACTGTACATAAATTGTACTATTTGGACAAAGTTGTATTAGAACACACCAAAAACGACACATATCTGGGACTAAATATCAGCAACGCAGGGAGCTTTCGCATGGTGGTGAACGAGCTGTGACAAAGCAAGAAGGGCATTCTATGCCATTAAAAAGAACATTGAAATCGAAATTCCAATTAGAATCTGGCTCAGAATGTTCTATCACTTATACAACCAGTTGCTCTATATGGCAGAGAAGTATGGGGTGAAACAAGAGAAGAGTCCCCTCAACCAGCTGATTCTGAGGCTCAGTTCACTAACCCAAACCAACCCATAGAGCCTCAGGAAAGCACTCAGAAAATCTGGGCAAATAATCCAAAGCAAAAATGTTAATATGTAATCTATTGGAAAGTAAGTAAACTTGAATGCTATTTGGCTCTAAACAGACAGTAAATCGTGGCAGACTATCTGACCACTGTGACTGATAGAAAACTGAGGAAAACACTGACTAGATACAGACTCAGTGAGGACAGTCTGGCCATAGAGATTAGTCGTCACAGACAACCTGGCTGCCCAGAGAGGACAGTCTGGCCATAGAGATTAGTCGTCACAGACAAACCTGGCTGCCCAGAGAGGACAGTCTGGCCAAAGAGACCGGGTCGTCACAGACAAACCGGGCTGCCCAGAGAGCACAGTCTGGCCAAAGAGACCGGGTCGTCACAGACAAACCTGGCTGCCCAGAGAGGACAGTCTGGCCATAGAGACCGGGTCGTCACAGACAAACCGGGCTGCCCAGAGAGGACAGTCTGGCCAAAGAGACCGGGTGTCACAGACAAACCTGGCTGCCCAGAGAGGACAGTCTGGCCAAAGAGACCGGGTCGTCACAGACAAACCTGGCTGCCCAGAGAGGACAGTCTGGCCATAGAGACCGGGTCATCACAGACAAACCGGCTGCCCAGAGAGGACAGTCTGGCCAAAGAGACCGGGTCATCACAGACAAACCTGGCTGCCCAGAGAGGACAGTCTGGCCAAAGAGACCGGGTCGTCACAGACAAACCTGGCTGCCCAGAGAGGACAGTCTGGCCAAAGAGATTAGTCGTCACAGACAAACCTGGCTGCCCAGAGAGGACAGTCTGGCCAGAGACCGGTCGTCACAGACAAACCGGGCTGCCCAGAGAGGAAAGTCTGGCCAAAGAGACCGGTCATCACAGACAAACCTGGCTGCCCAGAGAGGACAGTCTGGCCATAGAGATTAGTCATCACAGACAAACCGGGCTGCCCAGAGAGGACAGTCTGGCCAAAGAGACCGGGTCGTCACAGACAAACCGGGCTGCCCAGAGAGGCTGTGCTCACTCTGCTCCAGGGGAGAGGTAGAGACAGAGCTGCATTCACTATTACACTGTGACAAATACTCAGAACTAAGAGAATCTTTCTTTCCCAAAGTTGTCATTCAGTTCAAGGAATGTGAAACTATAAAAAAGAAATGTGCAGTTTTGGCAGCCAAAATATGTGTCCTCCTGCACAATATGTGTCCTCCTGCCACAATATGTGTCCTCCTGCCACAATATGTGTCTCCTTGTCACAATATGTGTCCTCCTGCACAATATGTGTCCTCCTGCCACAATATGTGTCCTCCTGCCACAAATATGTGTCCTCCTGCCACAATATGTGTCCTCCTGCCACAATATGCCTCGTTCCTCCTGCCACAGCCAGTGAAAGTGAAACGTAAAGTCAATAAATATTTCCCATTTATTTTTGTTTTGTCTTTCATACCATGTCATGTGTCTTCTCAGTCATGTTGATACTGGTCTACTGCTACTGCTTTAATGTATTATTATTCTCATTAATGTTGTTGTATTAGTA
>NW_019943626.1:48152-49956 GCF_002910315.2 Salvelinus sp. IW2-2015 | reverse complement strand
TGTGTTTGGTTAAGAAGAGCATACACTACAAACAAAACGACACATATCTGGGACTAAATATCAGCAACGCAGGGAGCTTTCGCATGTGGTGAACGAGCTGTGACAAAGCAAGAAGGGCATTCTATGCCATTAAAAAGAACATTGAAATCGAAATTCCAATTAGAATCTGGCTCAGAATGTTCTATCACTTATACAACCAGTTGCTCTATATGGCAGAGAAGTATGGGGTGAAACAAGAGAAGAGTCCCCTCAACCAGCTGATTCTGAGGCTCAGTTCACTAACCCAAACCAACCCATAGAGCCTCAGGAAAGCACTCAGAAAATCTGGGCAAATAATCCAAAGCAAAAATGTTAATATGTAATCTATTGGAAAGTAAGTAAACTTGAATGCTATTTGGCTCTAAACAGACAGTAAAATCGTGGCAGACTATCTGACCACTGTGACTGATAGAAAACTGAGGAAAAACACTGACTAGATACAGACTCAGTGAGGACAGTCTGGCCATAGAGATTAGTCGTCACAGAAAACCTGGCTGCCCAGAGAGGACAGTCTGGCCATAGAGATTAGTCGTCACAGACAAACCTGGCTGCCCAGAGAGGACAGTCTGGCCAAGAGACCCGGGTCGTCACAGACAAACCGGGCTGCCCAGAGAGCACAGTCTGGCCTAAAGAGACCGGGTCGTCACAGACAAACCTGGCTGCCCAAGAAGGACAGTCTGGCCATAGAGACCGGGTCGTCACAGACAAACCGGGTGCCCAGAGAGGACAGTCTGGCAAAGAGACCGGGTCGTCACAGACAAACCTGGCTGCCCAGAGAGGACAGTCTGGCCAAAGAGACCGGGTCGTCACAGACAAACCTGGCTGCCCAGAGAGGACAGTCTGGCCATAGAGACCGGGTCATCACAGACAAACCGGCTGCCCAGAGAGGACAGTCTGGCCAAAGAGACCGGGTCATCACAGACAAACCTGGCTGCCCAGAGAGACAGTCTGCAAAGAGACCGGGTCGTCACAAGACAACCTGGCTGCCCGAGGACAGTCTGGCCAAAGAGATTAGTCGTCACAGACAAACCTGGCTGCCCAGAGAGGACAGTCTGGCCAAAGAGACCGGGTCGTCACAGACAAAACCGGGCCCCCGGCTGCCCAGAGAGGAAAGTCTGGCCAAAGAGACCGGGTCATCACAGACAAACCTGGCTGCCCAGAGAGGACAGTCTGGCCATAGAGATTAGTCATCACAGACAAACCGGGCTGCCCAGAGAGGACAGTCTGGCCAAAGAGACCGGGTCGTCACAGACAAACCGGGCTGCCCAGAGAGGCTGTGCTCACTCTGCTCCAGGGGAGAGGTAGAGACAGAGCTGCATTCACTATTACACTGTGACAAATACTCAGAACTAAGAGAATCTTTCTTTCCCAAAGTTGTCATTCAGTTCAAGGAATGTGAAACTATAAAAAGAAATGTGCAGTTTTGGCAGCCAAATATGTGTCCTCCTGCCACAATATGTGTCCTCCTGCCACAATATGTGTCCTCCTGCCACAATATGTGTCCTCCTGTCACAATATGTGTCCTCCTGCCACAATATGTGTCCTCCTGCCAACAATAGTGTCCTCCTGCCACAATATGTGTCCTCCTGCCACAATATCTGTCCTCCTGCCACAGCCAGTGAAAGTGAAACGTAAAGTCAATAATATTTCCCATTTATTTTTTGTTTTGTCTTTCATACATGTCATGTGTCTTCTCAGTCATGTTGAATACTGGTCTACTGCTACTGCTTTAATGTATTATTATTCTCATTAATGTTGTTGTATT
>NW_019943626.1:34248-48127 GCF_002910315.2 Salvelinus sp. IW2-2015 | reverse complement strand
TAGGTTCCTAAGGATGGGCTACAGCAACGACCGAGATCATCTTGCAAACAGGTTCTCGTCAGACCTGGGCTCCTGACAGTTAACCACAGGTGTTTCTGTCAGACCTGGGCTCTGGACCGCTTAACCACTAGGTTCTGTCAGACCTGGGCTTACTGACCGTTAACACATCAGGTTCTGTTAGACTGGGGCTCTTGACACTTTAAACCCACAAGTTCTTCAGACCTGGGCTCCGCAGCTTAACCACAAGGTTCTGTTACACCTGGGCCTCCGAGCAGTTAACCACAGGTTCTGTCAGACCTGGCTCTTACCGTTATCACAGGTTCTGTCAGAACCTGGGCCTCGGACAGTTAAACCACAGTTCTGGTCAGACCTGGGCTCCGGACAGTTTAACCAAGTTCTGTCAGAACCTGGGCTCGACAGTTAACACACGAGGTTCTGTCAGACCTGGGCTCTGACCGTAACCACAGGTTCTGATCAGACCTGGCTCCGACCAGTTAACCAGCAGGTTACCTGTTCAGAACTGGGCTTTGACCGTTAACCACAGGTTCTGTCAGACCTGCGCTCCGACAGTTAAACCAAAGGTATCTGTTCAGACCTTGGCTCCGACATTAACGCAAGGTTCTGTCAGACCTGGGCTCCGACAGTTAACCACAGGTTCTTCAGACCTGGGCTCGACAGTTAATAGAATGATATTCCAAAAGAGGTGCGGAAATAAGTATCACAGAATGTACTGTACATAAATTGTACTATTTTGGACAAAGTTGTATTAGGAACACACCAAAAACGACACATATCTGGGACTAAATATCAGCAACGCAGGGAGCTTTCGCATGTGGTGAACGAGCTGTGACAAAGCAAGAAGGGCATTCTATGCCATTAAAAAGAACATTGAAATCGAAATTCCAATTAGAATCTGGCTCAGAATGTTCTATCACTTATACAACCAGTTGCTCTATATGGCAGAGAAGTAATGGGGTGAAACAAGAGAAGAGTCCCCTCAACCAGCTGTTCTGAGGCTCAGTTCACTAACCCAAACCAACCCTTAGAGCTCAGGAAAGCACTCAGAAAATCTGGGCAATATATCCAAAAGCAAAATGTTAATATGTATCTATTGGAAAGTAAGTAAACTTGAATGCTATTTGGCTCTAAACAGGACAGTAAATCGTGGCAGACTATCTGACCACTGTGACTGATAGAAAACTGAGGAAAACACTGACTAGATACAGACTCAGTGAGGACAGTCTGGCCATAGAGATTAGTCGTCACAGACAAACCTGGCTGCCCAGAGAGGACAGTCTGCCCATAAGATTAGTCGTCACAGACAAGACCTGGCTGCCCAGAGAGGACAGTCTGGCCAAAGAGACCGGTCGTCACAGACAAACCGGGCTGCCCAGAGAGCACAGTCTGGCCAAAGAGACCGGGTCGTCACAGACAAACCTGGCTGCCCAGAGAGGACAGTCTGGCCATAGAGACCGGGTCGTCACAGACAAACCGGGCTGCCCAGAGAGGACAGTCTGGCCAAAGAGACGGGTCGTCACAGACAAACCTGGCTGCCCAGAGAGGACAGTCTGGCCAAAGAGACCGGGTCGTCACAGACAAACCTGGCTGCCCAGAGAGGACAGTCTGGCCATAGAGACCGGGTCATCACAGACAAACCGGCTGCCCAGAGAGGACAGTCTGGCCAAAGAGACCGGGTCATCACAGACAAACCTGGCTGCCCAGAGAGGACAGTCTGGCCAAAAGAGACCGGGGTCGTCACAGACAAACCTGGCTGCCCAGAGAGGACAGTCTGGCCAAGAGAGATTAGCCGTCACAGACAAACCTGGCTGCCCAGAGAGGACAGTCTGGCCAAAGAGACCGGGTCGTCACAGACAAACCGGGCTGCCCAGAGAGGAAAGTCTGGCCAAAGAGACCGGGTCATCACAGACAACCTGGCTGCCCAGAGAGGACAGTCTGGCCATAGAATTAGTCATCACAGACAAACCGGGCTGCCCAGAGAGGACAGTCTGGCCAAGAGACCGGGTCGTCACAGACAAACCGGGCTGCCCAGAGAGGCTGTGCTCACTCTGCTCCAGGGGAGAGGTAGAGACAGAGCTGCATTCACTATTACACTGTGACAAATACTCAGAACTAAGAGAATCTTTCTTTCCCAAAGTTGTCATTCAGTTCAAGGAATGTGAAACTATAAAAAGAAATGTGCAGTTTTGGCAGCCAAATATGTGTCCTCCTGCCACAATATTGTCCCCCGTGCCACAATATGTGTCCTCCTGCACAATATGTGTCCTCCTGCACAATATGTTGTCCTCCTGCTGCCACAATATGTGTCCTCCTGCCACAAATATGTGTCCGTCCTGCCACCCACAATATGTGTCCTCCTGCCACAATATGTGTCCTCCTGCCACAATATCTGTCCTCCTGCCACAGCCAGTGAAAGTGAAACGTAAAGTCAATAATATTTCCCATTTATTTTTGTTTTGTCTTTCATACCATGTCATGTGTCTTCTCAGTCATGTTGATACTGGTCTACTGCTACTGCTTTAATGTATTATTATTCTCATTAATGTTGTTGTATTAGTTGCTGTTAATGGGAGTCACATTTCCCCAACTACTAAACTCAGCAAAAAAATAAACATCCTCTCACTGTCAACTGCGTTTATTTTCAGCAAACTTAACATGTGTAAATATTTGAATGAACCGATTCAACATTCAACATAAACTGAACAAGTTCCGCAGACATGTGACTAACAGAAATGGAATAATGTGTCCCTGAACAAAGGGGGGTGTGTCAAAATCAAAAGTAACAGTCAGTATCTGGTGTGGCCACCAGCTGCATTAAGTACTGCAGTGCATCCCCTCCTCATGGACTGCACCAGATTTGCCAGTTCTTGCTGTGAGATGTTACCCCACTCTTCCACCAAGGCACCTGCAAGTTCCCGGACTTTCTGGGGGGAATGGCCCTAGTCCTCACCCTCCGATCCAACAGGTCCCAGACGTGCTCAATGAGATTGAGATCCGGGCTCTTCGCTGGCCATGGCAGAACACTGACATTCCCAAACTTAAAGAAAGCTTTGACTATGTACAGACTCAGTGAGCATAGTCTTGCTATTGAGAAACGCCGCCGTAGGCAGACCTGGCTCTCAAGAGAAGACAGGCTATGTGCACACTGCCCACAAAATGAGGTGGAAACTGAGCTGCACTTCCTAACCTCCTGCCAAATATATGACCATATTAGAGACACATTTTTCCCTCAGATTACACAGACCCACAAAGAATTCGAAAACAAATCAAATTTTGATAAACTCCCATATAAATTGGGAAATAACGCAGTGTGTAATTACAGCAGCAAGATTTGTGACCTGTTGCCACAAGAAAATGGGCAACCAGTGAAGAACAAACACCATTGTAAATACAACCCATATTTATGTTTATTTCACTTTTGTATATTATCTACTTCACTTGCTTTGGCAATGTTAACATATGTTTCCCATGACAATAAAGCCCCATAAATTGAAATTGAAATTGAAGAGCGAGAGAGACAGACAGAGAGAGACAGAGAAAGTGTGGGGAAAGAGAGAGAGAGACAGACAGAGAGAGACAGAGAAAGTGTGGGGAAAGAGAGAGAGACAGAGAAAGTGTGGGGAAAGAGAGAGAGACAGAGAAAGTGTGGGGAAAGAGTGAGAAGAAGAACAGTAGTATTAATATGTTTGTGACTCACACAGTGTCTGGTGCCAGTCTACAAACAGCTTTATACTGCGCAGGACTGCCATCTTCTGGACACAAATACTATAGGTGAGCACAAAAGTATGTGTGCGTTTTTTGTGTGTGTGTGTGTGTGTGTGTGTGTGACAGTAATGTGAGGCATGATTCATATGTAGAGCTTAGTGCGGGTTGCAATGTGATCATTCTCCAATGGTTTAAAACGAGACAAAATGATCTCCCTCTCTTTCTCTGTCTCTCTCCTTCAATGTCTCTATCTCTCTCAGTCTCTCCCTTTCTCCCTTTCTCTCTCTCTCTCMCTATCTCACTCTGCCCGATTTAATTGGCATCAGAAAGCAAAGTGCTCAAGTGTCTTAGTCCTTGGTCACCGCTCAGAAAGCCTGAGTTAGAATGAGAGAAAGAGCTCGGACAAGAAAAAGAGGGAAAGAAATAATAAGATAGGGAAAGGTTCGGGGGTTTTAACAATATTAGTAAACCATAATAGTTTCAAAAGCCAAAAGAGTGATGGAGAAAGAATTAAGTAGAGAAAATAAGAAGTGTAGTCATTTAAAACACTGTGCTAATGATTTATCTGCTAACAAATGAAGTTGAATAACATAGCAGAATGAGCAGGAGGGAGTTCTTCATGGCTAGCAGCGCAACAGACAAGCTAGTGTTAAACACCGGAACAGGATCAGATCAATACTTCCCTATACCGGAGGGTCAATGATGTCATGGTGCCAGGATGTCTATGGWCAAGACTCACTGGTGACAGTCCTTAATGGGTCAGTGTCTCTGGTTGTAGGGTCAGGGTTAGTGMTAGTAACTTGGTGGGTCAGAGGAAACATCCACAGATTTAGGGTTAGTGTTAGCAACCCTGAAAAAGCAAACACCAACACACTGTTGGTCAGTTGCCATGGCTACCTCTCACAGCTGAGTAAATACGAAGAGTGATAACTCACCAGGTCACACGAGGCTCTTTCTGTCTGTGTCCATCTGTCCTTCCATCCGTCCATCTGTCCGTCTTCCTGCCTGTCCATCCATCCATCTACCCGCCCGTCTGTCTGGCAACTAATCTCTATGCAGGAAAATCAATAGACCACAGTTTGATGACAGGCCTATGGTGGTGTTATCATGCACACACACTGTTGAGGTCCCTTATAACAGGGTTACATTAAAGTGTTGTACACTATGGGTCAGGACCACATGATTTAGTTGTAGTCATAAAGGTAATAACATGTTTTAGTTGAGGTCATAAAGGTAATAACATGTTTTAGTTGAGGTCCATAAAGGTAATAACATGTTTTAGTTGAGGTCATAAAGGTAATAACATGATTAGTTGTAGTCATAAAGGTAATAACATGTTTTAGTTGAGGTCATAAAGGTAATAACATGTTTTAGTTGAGGTCATAAAGGTAATAACATGTTTTAGTTGAGGTCATAAAGGTAATAACATGTTTTAGTTGTAGTCATAAAGGTAATAACATGTTTTAGTTGTTGTCATAAAGGTAATAACATGTTTTAGTTGAGGTCATAAAGGTAATAACATGTTTTAGTTGAGGTCATAAAGGTAATAACATGTTTTAGTTGTAGTCATAAAGGTAATAACATGTTTTAGTTGAGGTCATAAAGGTAATAACATGTTTTAGTTGTAGTCATAAAGGTAATAACATGTTTTAGTTGAGGTCATAAAGGTAATAACATGTTTTAGTTGAGGTCATAAAGGTAATAACATGTTTTAGTTGAGGTCATAAAGGTAATACATGTTTTAGTTGAGGTCATAAAGGTAATAACATGATTTAGTTGTAGTCATAAAGGTAATAACATGTTTTAGTTGAGGTCATAAAGGTAATAACATGTTTTAGTTGAGGTCATATAGGTAATAACATGTTTTAGTTGAGGTCATAAAGGTAATAACATGTTAGTTGTAGTCATAAAGGTAATAACATTGTTTTAGTTTGAGGTCATAAAGGTAATAACATGTTTAGTTGTAGTCATAAGGTATAAAACATGTTTTAGTTGAGTCATAAAGGTAATAACATGTTTTAGTTGAGGTCATAAAGGTAAAAACATGTTTTAGTTGTAGTCATAAGGTAATGACATGTTTTAGTTGAGGTCATAAAGTAATAAACATGTTTTAGTTGTAGTCATAAGGTAAATAACATGTTTTAGTTGAGGTCATAAAGGTAATAACATGTTTTAAGTTGTTGTCATAAAGGTAATAACATGTTTTAGTTGAGGTCATATAGGTAATAACATGTTTTAGTTGTAGTCATATAGGTAATAACATGTTTTTATGTTGTAAGTCTATATAGGTAATAACATGTTTTAGTTGAGGTCATAATATGGTACTAATAAGAGCATGAATATTTAGTTGAGGTCATTAAAGTAATAAACATTGGTTATTATCTTTATGATTGTCCTCACAGAAATGTATAGTCTTAATTAATAAAGTGACCATATACTAACATGATTAAAAAAACCCATGTTAACAGTACTATATTTGACTATTGTAACCAGAACTACCAAAACAACATTGTTATTAAACCTAGATTATAGTTAGGTAATGACCTCAGACTCAACTAAAACCATGTTATTTACATTCTTATGACATGCGTCTAATATTATAAGATTGTAGGTTATTGCCTCATCAAAGGTAATAATATTTATGTTTGATAGGTGAAGGCTCAAATACATGAAGGTAATCTATGACTACATATACGCTTATAGATAGTCAGTCATAAACTAACAGGATACCATGTTGTTATTTAGTTCGCATTAGTCTTATTATTGATAAGGGTAGTCAACAGTTTTAGTTGTAGTCATACTAGGTAAGTACAATGTTTTAGTTGTAGTCACATATAGGTGAATAGACAGTTTTTAGTTGTATCAAATCACTAAAAGAGCAGTAATTTAATATGGAATTTATTGAAGTGCATAGCGAGTACACATCGCTTTCTACTCTACCGCCACCCCCACCACCACCACCCTTCTTCCACTCCCCTCCACCGCCACCCACCGCACCTCCACCACCACTCACCCACACCGGATCCCGCCCCTCCACCCGCTCCCCCCTCACCACCTCGCACCCCCCCCCCCCCCGCCCCCCCACCCCTCACACACCACCTCACACCCTCTCTCACCGCACACCACCTCACCCCACCCCACCTCATTATAGGTAATGACATGATCTCTAGTTTGTTAGTCTATAAGGTAATAAAATGGTTTTACCAGTTAACTTAGAGGTCATTAAAAAGCAATAGTATTAATACTATGTTTAACGTTCGAGGTCATTATAATTGTAAATTGAATAAAATCGTATTTAGTACGCAGTGACACATACAAAGGTATAATCTGTTGTTATTGTTGTAGTCTATAGCATTAAAGGATAGAAAACCACTGTAATAGTTGTCTAAGCACATAGGAAGCGTTTAACCATTAACAAGGAATGGTACTACAATCATAAGATTGAGGTCTATATAAGGTAATCAACGATGTTTTAGTTGATGGTCATGAAAGGACCTAGTCAACTAAATAAGTTCATTGTTATAGTTTTAGCAGGTTATTAAAGGATCTCAATCACTATAGTATTAAAGTGTTGTTAGTCATTATAGGAAATAATCAACATGTATTAAATGTAATGTTTAAGACTCATAAAACTAGGTAATAGAACAAATGCCTTGTTTTATATGTTAAGACGGTCTATTATAATGGAATAACCACATGATTTCTCAAAACTAATTATAGACATGTTTAATTACACAAAGGTAATTAACATATGGTTATTAGACTTGAAGCAGTCAACTTACAATCATAGATTATTACCAAGGTAATTTATAGAACTGCTTTCTCTAAGCTAAATACTATGTGTAGTCATTAAAGGTAATAACTATAGTCTCTTAGTTTGTTAGTATACATGTGACAAGCGTAATATACCTAAGTTACTTTAGTTAGAAAAAGGAATCAATTGAATAATGTTAAATATATTACCATCTTATGAACACTCATAGCTAAATACACTTGTTTATTTCATCCAGTTTATTGGGGAACTGTCATAACAAAGGTTATAATAAAACATTTCCTATTACGATGTTTGATATGTTCCATATAGGTAAATACACTGTTTTTAGTTGTAGTCATGAAAGGAACTACATTAAACTAAAACATGGGATACCATGTTTTAAGGTTGTAAGTCTATAAAGAGTAAACTCAACATGTTTTTAATGACCTCAGTTTGTAATAGATCATCGATAGGATAATAACATGATATTTTAGGTTGTAGTACATAAGTGTAAATAACCATGTTTTATTGTTATGGACTGTCATACGTAAAACATCTATGTTATTACCATAGGTAATTAATTGACCGTCACAAAATGTATAACATTGTTTATTATGACTTCGTTTTATGAACGGTTACCAATACAAAGGATAATAAACAATGCATTGTTTAAGTTTGAGGTCATAAAACGGCTAATAACATGTTTTATGTTGAGGTCATTAAAGGTAAGAAGGTCGTTGTTTGACCCACGGTACTTACTGTTTGCTCCGGTAACATCAACAGTACTGTCTTGGCTGCACAGAGTACTTGTTAAATTGACTGACACACACACACACAACACACATACACAAAACGCACACACACACACACACACACACAGAACAACACACAACACACAGGTTGTTTTAGTCTGCATTTCCTAAATCCTGTCTGACGCTGGGTATATGTCACTGTAGTTAACACGGAGGAGATGCCTTGGGGTTCCTCCAACCACTGCCCAGTCACTGTAAACACACTGTGTCAGGTAATGACTGTATTATAAGCATTAAACGGCTTAAACACCCAAACACACACACACACACACACACACACACACACCACACACACACAACACACACACCACACACACACAAACAACAACACACCACCCACCCAACCCACGCACCCACACACACACAAGCATAGGACACCACACAAGCATAGGACCCACAACACAAACACACAAGCATAGGACACACATTTGACATACACACACACAGGACACACACATACACACGACATTCAAACAGGATTTGATTTGAGTTGTCACACACAAACAGATAGAACAGGACAGACAGTCTGAAATAATCCCTTTCACTCTTCTCCCAGGCTCTAACTCACAACTTTCACAATCGTTACACAACATCACAGAGCACCTTCAATACTACATGCCCTAGAAAAGTCCAGGCACTTTCTGGATCTAAGGGACAGTACTTCTGAGAAAGGTCTAAGGAAAACACACCACACAAGCTAAAACAATCTGGGCCCGGTTTCCCAAAACCATCTTAAAGCTAAGTTCATCGTTAGAACTTAGCCTTAAGAACAATGGTTCTAATGATGAACATAGCCTTAAGATGCTTTTGAAAAACCGGGCCCTGGCCAGTTCATAAGAGGAGACAAACCGGGGCCCTGGCCCCGGTGGAGAGAGTGAACCAGGATGTGGGTAGGTTTCTGAGGTCTTATTGCCAGGACCGGCCGAGCGAGTGGGCAGCGTTCGTGCCCTGGGCAGAGATGGCCCAGAACTCGCTTCGCCACTCCTCCACTAACCTCACCCCCTTCCTATGCGTACTGGGGTATCAGCCGGTTCTGGCTCCTTGGCATCAGAGTCTGACCGAGGCTCCTGCGGTGGACGACTGGTTCCGGCGCYTGGAGGAGACATGGGACGCCGCCATGTTCACCTTCAGCGCGCCGTGCTGCGCCAGAAAGCCAGCGCAGACCGTCACCACAGTGAGGCCCCGGTGTTCGCACTGGGGGACCGGGTCTGGCTCTCGACCCGAAACCTGCCCCTCCGCTTGCCCTGCCGGAAGCTGGGTCCGCGGTTTGTGGCGCCGTTCAGGCCGATGGTGGCTGGTCCGCTCCAGGAGTCTGAGGTGCAGAAGGTTCCTCCGCCCCCTCTGGACATCGAGGGGGCACCGGCGTACGCCGTTCGCTCCATACTGGATTCGAGGCGTCGGGCGAGGGGCCTTCAGTACCTCGTGGAGTGGGAGGGGTACGGTCCGGAGGAGAGATGCTGGGTTCCAGTAGAGGACGTGTTGGACCCTTCAATGCTGCGGGAGTTCCACTGTCTTCGTCCGGATCGCCCTGCACCTCGCCCTCTGGGTCGTCGCGCGTCAACGGGGGGGGGGGTCATGACTTCCGCCGAAGTCGGTTCCTCTCCTTGTTCAGGCGGCATTCGGCAGTCGACGTCACCGGTCTTCTAGCTATCACCGATCTACTTTTCATTTTCCATTTGTTTTGTCTTGTTTTCCCGCACACCTGATTTACATTCCCTCATTATTTGACGTGTATTTAACCCTCTGGTCCCCCCATGTCTGTGTGTGGAATTGTTTGTTGTTACGTGTATGTGTACGTCAGACTGGTTTGCGCCGGGTTATGTCAACCCGTATTTGTTTATTGTGCCGTGTGTCTGTTCGCCGTAATAAAGGGCTCCGTTTGCTACCCAATTCTGCTCTCCTGCGCCTGAATTCCCTGCAGCAAGTTAGGCATACCTTACAAATACTTTTAGACTTTTACTCAAGTAGAATTTTACTGGGTGAATTTCACTTTCTATTAAGGTATCTATACTTTTACTCAAGTATGACAATTGGYTACTTTTTCTACCAATGGCATGAACACACACATTTAGGTGAACGCTATGCATGAACACACGAAAAAAACACAGCAGGGCTTGACGTTCACTTTTGAATTTTTTTAATGTTTACTTGTCCAAAAGCGCAAGTCCTCTGACCCACCAAAAGAAAAGGTCTGTAACACCAGGGCCAAAAAGGTGATGCAAATAACCACTTTACAAAAAATATATACATTATTATATATGGGGCGGCAGGTTAGAGCATTGGGCCAGTAACCGAAAGTAACCGTTGCTAGATCGAATCCTRGAGCTGACAAGGTCAAAAMCTGTCGTTCTGCCCCTGAACGCTGTTCCTAGGCAGTCATAGTGAATAAGAATATGTTCTTAACTGACTTGCCTAGTTAAATAAAACATTTAAATAATAATGATAATTATTACCATACAGAGAACGGTAGAGAATGTAGGCTACCCTCTGCATATTGGCTTCTTCCCATTAAAGCCCCAAAATAWAGCACTGCCCCTTTAAGACATAAAGCTCTTTTCCCGACTCGATTTTCAAAAATACTTGGTTTGCTCTGGGTTCGTACACATTTTGACAGATGAAGTTTCATGACTTCTCCATGACTTTTGACCAACATTCCAGGTCTCTACGTTCAGGTTTCATGGGAGATATATTGTCATCATGGGAGCTATTTTGTCAATTAGGCTATTCTAAGAATTATTTTTACAAATTACATGGCCAATATTGTATTGAGGGGAATCCCAGCTTTCCAAAGSTGTCAGATGTATTTCTCAACTCCCAACGTTGAGTGCTGTAGAGAGGATTTTACAACCGGAGTATGACTCATTGGTTTATTAATGCACCAGTTCATCAACTGGGTGTCGGTGTTACAAAACCAATAACTCGCCTTCGGATATTGTTCCACTCGCTTTATCTAGAGGTCCTAGGCCTAGTGACATGGTCTGTAATCTGAATGAACGTGTGCATTTATGTGAGAAACCAGCGTGTGCGCCTAAGTATTGAATGTACCTGTGCCCGGGGGACAGCAACTTACCGAGTTCAGGGCCAGCTCCGTCTTGGCCTCTTGGTGATCCAATCGGATTATTACTGTTTGTAAACTGAGACACTGACTCACTATCACCTTAATTAGCAGCACCTGATGTGCTAATCAACCAGACTCAGCAGCTGGACAAGGTTGCTGCTGCCCCCTGGGGGATGGAGTGTGTCTGTCTATGTCCTGAAACTAACCTGGCCCCCATATAACTGTCGGCCATTTGAGGTTATTCACAAGTGCCGGTGGATAGGTTTTATGTCATAGGACTTGCCAATGACATTAATACATGCAATTGAAAAATAGTTAACTACCCGGGATAACTAYACTGGCTACACYATATGTTTTGAARTGGCTYTCTACAGTAGTTAGTCTGTTTTACAGTCTCTATCTCTCATGGGGCAAAGGGCCCCTCACACTGGTACACCATCCACACAGCAGGACTTTTCATGACCATATGAACCCTGTTAGCTGACCAAAAATTAGCTAGAACTTGGCAACTAACTCACTTAATAATAACAAGTAACATCAACAAATGTGAACATGCGGCTACAAGTGTCTCTGTGCTTTGATCTCAAAAGCGCATCTCGTGATGCCGTCTGTAGAGGTTAGGAGAACAGTGCGCAACACATCGCCCTCGGAGGACACTGAACCAATTCTGATCCGAGTAATTGTTTGATATTGTGATTTGTGTGTGACTTAAATCTACATTCTGCTTATTTTATTTTACTTGTCCCAGACAAGGCGTTAGTGTAGAGAGCCCTGCACACATGGGGCATATGCACAGGCACACGATGCAGACACACACACAACACTCCATTCTCCAGTCATTTTTTTTATTTATTTTAATTTTATCCTTTGTTTAACTAGGCAAGTAATGAACCAATTCGTTCTCTGGTCTCCAGTTTTCCACACAGATAGATTTGGAGACTGCACCTCTGGGCCCTGATCATAGGTAGTGCACTATAAAGGGAATAGGGCACCATTTGCAATGCAGACAATTGTCTGTATAATACCCTGCAGTAAATCTAACTAGGTTTTCCTCTCTGTTTGAGTTGGCTCCACTAAGTCACATATAATCTCATGATTAACGGCACGCAGCGCATTGAATGGAAATAAAACATGCCGTTCATTTGCATTCTTGCAGGGAAATACGGGAATATTGCCCAGTGCTTTGGTTCCAGACCTGGCTTCAAACACTATTTGAAATCATTTCAAACACTTTATCTGGGCTTGATTGAGCTTGCCTGACACCATAGAACCAATAGAGTAGTCACCAGAAGTGCAAACCCCTCGCATCTGTCACTCCAGTCCATGCAGACCAGAGTAAATAGTATTTGAATCCAGTTTGGTTCAATTTGGGCCGAGATCATTCATTAGAAATGTATCTGATGATTTATGCATAATATATACACTGGATGGTGCCCACATTGATCGGGTCTGCACTTATAAATATCTGGGTATCTGGATTGACAGAAAGCTATCTTCCAAAAATAATATTGATGAGTTAGTTAAGAATTCAAATGGGCTTCCTTTAGAGGAATAGGTCATTTTGTTTCAGTTGACATTCATTCGGGCTTTAGACTACGGTGATATTGTCTATATGAATGCAGCTGCCACTGTATTGAAGCCATCMGATGCAATTTATCTTAGTGCACTATGCTTTATTACAGGCAATAGGTACAGTACACAAAAAGTAGTCTTGCCCTATCTTAAATCTCATAAATCAATGCACTGCTCTCTATTTGTTTATAAAGCCCTTTTGTGCAATCTTCCTCCATACCTTACTTAATTGTTAAATTACAGACATACAAGTCATCAGATCAGATCACAGGGGTGGCTAACTCAAGAGATCCCTTCGGTCTCCACTGAGTTAGATGGATCTGTCTCCTCTGAGTTAGATAGATCTGCATTTAGTTTTTTGGAACTTGCTTGTGGAATGATTTCCACAACTCTCTAAAATTAGATGTTTTGGTGCCGCTAGGGCGACTGAAGTTCAGACGACTMAACTTTTTTACTGAGGAATTTGTTCGTTTTTCATGATTGTGTTTTGTAAGTTACTTATCTGAAATATTTTATGTTTTTATTGCATTGGAATTGTAAATACTGTGAATTTGTATCATTGTGTGTAGGGCTCCCTTGTAAAACAGGACTTGGTCTCAATGGGAATACCTTGTTTAAATACATTTAAATGAAATGAATGGCTGTATTTCAACTCTCGTTCCAAATATTTCTGTTTGTTGCAGAAAAAATATTCTCTGTTACAAGCATACTCTAAATCTTTTGTAATGGTAGTGGTCTGTCTGAGAAACTGATGAGAGCTGACTCAAGAAGTATTTGTGTTTGGTAAAGGTCTGGAGTTATGAGTCTGGAGGTAAAGGAATAGGGTTCTAGGTCTGGAGGTAAAGGAATAGGGTTCTAGGTCTGGAGGTAAAGGAATAGGGTTCTAGGTCTGGAGGTATTTAGGGCTGGGCATGGATACCATCACTACATCCTCAGTCATGTTTAGGCTGGGTACCATCA
>NW_019943626.1:23296-28173 GCF_002910315.2 Salvelinus sp. IW2-2015 | reverse complement strand
AAGAATATGGTTCTAGTCTGGAGGTAAAGGAATAGGGTTCTAGGTCTGGAGGTAAAGGAATGGCTACATCCTCAGTCATGTTTAGGGCTGGGATGGATACCAGCACTACATTCTTCAGATCAGACAGCAAATGCTTAAATATTTTGAATAGTTGTAGCCTACAAATAGCTTCCTTATTTTGTAGACTATTGCATAAAAGGACTATGTTAGTTTTAGGTCTCTGTAGAACTTTGGTCCTAACCCAAGGAATATGAAGACACTCATAAGTTAGCCTCATAAGTTATCCTCATAAGATAGCCTCATTATTTAGCCTCATTAGTTAGCCTCATAAGTTAGCCTCATTAGTTAGCCTCATTAGTTAGCCTCAGAAGTTAGCCTCAGAAGTTAGCTATCTTTGACTCTGTGTTTTCAACATCTATCCCATTTTTTATTGGTGTCTGGGACTTCATGTTACACCTTGAGTCCCAGGTGATACATAGGTTTAGTGTGTGGTCCCATGTTTTTAGTAATTAGACCAGAGTCACAAGGATAGACTTAAAGCTGGGAAATAGGTGTGAGCAGATCGCAGACAATCCGGTTTTGCAAGATTTAGGAACCCATTGTCATTCAATACTTCCATGACATGCCATACCTGTCACCCACTGCAGTTCCTTCTCAGAAAGTCACATGTTCCTCACAGAGGAAGCTGTTACTTTTTATTGCAGCAATGAAACACAATAAACTACACAATAGTCATAATACAGACAGGATATGCATGAAAAACTAAAGTACAAGGGATGCTGGTACACAGTGTATAGAGCCATGATATTTTTACTCGTTATTGTTATTTGTTGTGTATCAATGTGTATCTCTCAGTACCATTGGACTAGGAGATTACGTACCAGGAGAGTCCTTCAACCAGAGGTCCAGACAGATCTATAATGTGGGCATCACTGGGTTGATGAATGATCCAGAACTGGGTTGATGAATGATCCAGAACTGGGGTGATGAATGATCCAGAACTGGGTTGATGAATGATCCAGAACTGGGTTGATGAATGATCCAGAACTGGGGTGATGAATGATCCAGAACTGGGTTGATGAATGATCTAGAACTGGGTTGATGAATGATCCAGAACTGGGTTAGATGAAGTGATCCAGAACTGGTTGATGAATGATCAGAACTGGGTTGAATGAATGATCCAGAACTGGGGTGATGAATGATCCAGAACTGGGGTGATGAATTGATCCACTGGGTTGATGAAATGATACAATGGGTTGATGAATGATCCAGTGGGTTGTTCCAAATTAAAGTGAACTTAAATAACATAAACAGATAAATAGAGATACAGCATCATCAAAACCTTGAGATCTGGATGCTATTGGACAGGTTCGTCTTGAGGCTCTGGATGCTATTGGACAGGTTATCTTGAGGTTCTGGTTGCTATTGGACAGGTTTGTCTTTAGGCTCTGGATGCCATTGGACAGGTTCGTCTTGAGGCTCTGGATGCTATTGGACAGGTTCGCCTTGACGTCTGGCTGCTATTGGACAGGTTTGTCTTGAGGCTCTGGATGCTATTGGACAGGTTCGTCTTGAGGCTCTGGATGCTATTGGACAGGTTGTCTTGAGGCTCTGGATGCTATCGGACAGGTTCGTTTTGAGGCTCTGGATGCTATTGGACAGGTTCGTCTTGAGGCTCTGGATGCTATTGGACAGGTTGTCTTGAGCTCTGGATGCTATGGACAGGTTGTCTTGAGCTCTAGATGCTATTGGAAGGTTCGTCTTGAGGTCGGTATGCTATTGGACAGGTTCGTCTTGAGGCTCTAGATGCTATTGGACAGGTTGTCTTGAGGCTCTAGATGTATTGGACAGGTTCGTCTTGAGGCTCTGGATGCTATTGGACAGGTTCGTCTTGAGGCTCTAGATGCTATTGGACAGGTTCGTCTTGAGGCTCTAGATGCTATTGGACAGGTTTCGTACTTTGAGGATCTGGATGCTATTGGACAGGTTCGTCTTGAGGCTCTGGATGCTATTGGACAGGTTCGTCTTGAGGCTCTAGATGCTATTGGACAGGTTCGTCTTGAGGCTCTGGATGCTATTGGACAGGTTAGTCTTGAGGCTCTAGATGCTATTGGACAGGTTCGTCTTGACGCTCTGGATGCTATTGGACAGGTCCGTCTTGAGGCTCTGGATGCTATTGGACAGGTTCGTCTTGAGGCTCTTCAGAAGCCCAAAAACCAAGAAGCCTTCCTGTCTGAAAGAGAAGGCAGCTCCTGGCTAAGAAGAGAGAAAAAGGCTGATTTTAACTTAATAGGGGGTCCTGTATATTTTATTTGGATTGCCCTCAGCACTTCTGGCATGTTTTTGAAGTTTGGCTGACMCTGAGACAGGATAKTATTCACATATCTTTCCTGAAAATCCCCTCTTTGCTCATAAGTATAGTTAGTCACACAGGAAAAATACAAGAAGGCTTGGCAATGCCCATCATTGTAGACGTTTAAATTAATGTAGACTGCTAGTGCTATTCAGAGACTGTAAGTGATCTAAATTCTAGTTCAATAATGATTATGACCATAGTTTTATTTTATTGATTTTTATTGATTTAACCTTTATTTAACTAGGCAAGTCAGTTAAGAACAAATTCTTATTTACAATGATGACCTACCAAAAGGCAAAAGGCCTCCTGAGGGGACAGGGGCTGGGATAAAATATATATATATATATAAACATAGGACAAAACACATATCACGACAAGAGAGACAACACAATGCTACAAAAGAGAGACCTAAGACAACAACATAGCAAGGCAGCAACACATGAAAACACAGCATGATAGCAACACAACATGGTAGCGGCACAAAACATTGTACAAACATTATTGGGAACAGACAACAGCACAAAGAGAAAGAAGGTAGAGATAACAATATATCACGCAAAGCAGCCACAACTGTCAGTAAGTGTCCATGATTGAGTCTTTGAATGAAGAGACTGAAATAAAACTGTCCAGTTTGAGTATTTGATGCTGCTCGTTACTGTCGCTAGCTGCAGCGAACTGAAAAGACGAGCGACCCAGGGATGGTATCATCCTGCATTATAATGGATGAGAGAGCTTTCCTACTGCCTGAGCTATGTTGTTTAATGAAATTGAGGAAGAGCGTGGGGCCCTAGGATTGAGCCTTGGGGTACTCCTTGGTGACGCAAGTGGGTGAGACAGCAGATTTTTCTGACTTTATAACACTGCACTCATGTGAGGACTTTTTAAAGGTTGCAGCTGACACATCCATAACCTGAAAGCGGAAAAACCAGATTACATAACCACAGAGAAATTTAGACCACATCAAAAAAGCCAGTCAGTTGTTTATGCAAAGTTTTCAATGCTTTTTGATACAGTGCAAAATAGAAAAAATAGGTCTATGGCAAGTTAGGATCAACTTGATTCTCCCCCTTTAAATAAAGGTACAAAGACCAGGGGACCTCCCCCAGAAAGGAGAGACATGTTAAAAAGGTCGGAGAATATGCTTGGCCGATGATAGTGTCAGAAACCTTAAAGCAGAACCATCGGTCAAGTTTCAGGAGCTCCTTTAGCACCATCAGAACTCAGGGAGAAACTTTGTAAGGGGGAAAAGAGGGAGAAGCATCGGTGGATAGGTGCAGAGAGGGGTGGGCTGGGGTGGCAAGGGGTGGGCTTGGGCGGGTGGGGCTGGGGTGCGGCTGGGGTGGCTGGGGTGGCATCTCTCCATTTTGGAGATGTGGATAATGTGTGGATCGGGCAAGGAGGCATGG
Organism: Salvelinus sp. IW2-2015; assembly: GCF_002910315.2. Lineage (NCBI taxonomy): Eukaryota > Metazoa > Chordata > Actinopteri > Salmoniformes > Salmonidae > Salvelinus > Salvelinus sp. IW2-2015. Next base: position 24,411 of record NW_019943626.1, on the reverse strand, counting down.
CTGAGTCAAAATAGGAATCCTGACTTAATGAAAGTGGTGATTAAAAGATCTCAAGCCATGTGCTTCTTGTCAGTAAGCAACCACATCACCAACTTTAAGGGACATGGCAAGCTGTGAGGAGGGTTTATTCTCCAGGTCTTTAATCGTTTCCCAGAACTTATTGGGGTTAAACCCACAGAGAGAGAACTGCTCCTTAAAGTCTAACATTGCCTTCCGTATAGCCTGAGTCACTTAATTTCTTATTGCCTGAACGAGAGCCATCCCAGCCTGAGGATGCGTGTGGGTCGAGCCTTTCGCCAAATGCAATTTTTGAGGTTAAGTAACTCTTGCAAGATCAGTGTCGAACCATTGGTGAACCTGTTTTTAATTTAAACATCCTTTATGGGGGCATGTTTGTTAACAATTACCATTGAAAATATCCAAAGATAAGGTCCAAAGCATCTCCGAAAGAGGGATCAAGCTGGATTCTATACCATTTGACAGAGGCCAGTTCATGAAGGAAGGACTTTGCTCATTAATAGTTTTTTTAAACAAGCGTCTATGACAAATCCTGACGGTCGTTCACTGAGCAGTCCACTACAAACAGGCTGTAAAACAGTGATCACAAAGGTCATTACAGAAAACACCCAGACTGATACCTGTCAGGATTATTTGTGAAGGATAACATCAGAAGAGTAGTCCTTTTGAGTGTTTGAAAGTCATACGTTGTGGGATTGGTAATAATCGAAGAAAGATGTTAGGGAGATCCATTGCCTTTAGGACTTGGTCAGGTTGTTTAAGTATGTCCAAGTTTTAGGTCACCCTAGGCAGGACACATTCAGACCTTGGTCAGGGGCAGGAGAGAGCTTAGGGGCAGGTAGGGTAACCGGCCGGTGCTGATGGAGGACGATAGCACCCAGCAACGTCAACAAAGAAGCCTATTTGAAAGTTTAATACTAAACCAGCAAAATCAAATTGTTCAGTGACAGACTTGGTGGAGACAAACGAGCACTAAGGTGATCCTTGCAAAGATGTCACTCCCCCACCTTTGGAAGATCTGTCTGCCCTTTGAAAAAGGTCTTAATAAGCCAGTAAAGGTTAACATAGTATTCAAACACATGAACAAAAAAAACACA
>NW_019943626.1:19377-22436 GCF_002910315.2 Salvelinus sp. IW2-2015 | reverse complement strand
TAATGACCAACACATCTGGATTGGAGCTGTGAACCCACACTTTCAATTGATCCATTTTAGGTAATAAGCTTCTAGTGTTAACGTGCAGAAAACCCAGGCTTTTACGAGAGCAGAAATCATTGAAGCAGGTATCAGAGCACAAGTCAGAATTGGGGCTAGAAACAGTAGATGGGCCAGMGTGTACATGCACATTTCCAGATATCATCAACAGTAATACAATCAAGGCACAGCACAGGACAGGGAGAGCTCTSCAGTGRTGATTTATGACATTTGAATGTGCATCAGATGGCAACAAGATCATATTGACAGCAATTTCATCAGGWYWRARGAATACAAAGCCGGCYAGAGGTGGTTAGAATGGGACGGGAGGCCAAAGGTCTGTGTAACCAATAGAGAGTCAGKGTCCCAAGACAAACATAGTCTGTCCCACGGTTGGGTAAAGAAAGTGTGTAGTCAACAAAGCATGCAGGAGTCATGAGGCAAATAGCAAAAAAACAAAATGCACAAGAAAAAATAATATATATAACGACTTGGGGCTAGCCATTGTAAGTTCAGAGTCATTCGCCTCAACAGTGCCTGTGTGCTGGAGGTGAGCGAAGTATCGGGAGAGGGGCGGGAGTGTGGTGGGGGTACCTGTACCAGACAGGGGGAGACAACCAGGGCAGACGATGAACAGATCGCCAGGCGGAATCCAGGCATCAGTGCAGCAGGCAACAGGAGAAGGTGTCACACCCACTTAGGAGAAGCTTATATTTCTGGAGGCAGATTTCTTGTATAAAAGGCCAGTAGGTGGACTGAACAGCAGGAGGGGGCTTCAAGGTCTATGGATCTGGGTGGGGTAGCCTGCCATTCGTTGGGCTCAAAGGCTTCGACACCTCTCACTTCACATGTCAGAGCTAATTGAAGTTGCATCTCTTTGTCCTTGGTAGCCTTAGCATTCAGTCCTTATAAAGTAAAATATATCATTGTATGTATTTTTCTTCTTGGCTTTTGAAAGTAAAAAAATTGCTTCAGACTAAGCATTACTCACTGAGCTCCAGAGCATTTGCTGTATACCAATCCTGTGTATGAAGCATTCCAGGTAATTCCAGGTAATTCTGTCCAAAATCAGGTTGTATGTTTGGAGTTTTGAAGGAATCTACATTTGTAAACTCTAAACACTAAATCAATCTATTTTTTTTAAACATGCTAAACAACATGTGGGAGCTCATCTGCTCATGACCTCTCTTTCTCTCTCCCATCTCTCTCTCTCCCATCTCTCTCTCTCCCATCTCTCTCTCTCCCATCTCTCTCTCTCCCATCCCATCATACTGATCTCATCTATTATGGGAAGTAAAGGGAAGCCAACACCAAAACATTTCTACTGACTACATGCTGCTGGTTGGGATCAGCAGCTCTCTCTCCCTCCCCCTAGTGGTTAGATTAGATCACAGCCATAGAAAAATAAACACTTTTCCGCTGTGAGCTGAGTCAGCTGAGGGCCACAATGAGCCAGTGATGAGTTGGAGAACAGGGGAATAGGAGGAGAGGAGAAGAGGAGGAGAGGAGAAGAGGAGATCTGCAGATGGCTCATTCAGTAGTGGCTGTGTGGAGGATTATAGAAGCAGGGGACATTGCATTCCAGAATGTGTTCATCATTACCAGAGAATGACAATCACTCAGCAGACTGTTTTGCAGGAAGTACTACTCCCTGCTAACGGTTACTAACCCCACTCCGTACAAATTTGCATAACCGCGACATTCAAACGAGGTTGCAATGAAAACTAATGGGACTATAGCGACTGTGTTAACATCAAAATATGGGGTGTGAACTACGTTTCTATTCAAGCGTTGATTGACATGGTAATGGCTCAATAGTATTGGAGAAAAGTTGAAAAAACTGACCCCTCTGACGCTGTACGTTAAATTGTGACATGACGTAACGTACAGCACGCATAAAGCAACTAATTCTGCCTCTCTCCACCAGGTGTAGCGCTTCTCTCACCGTTTAAAAACCACAAACCAATCCTCTACTTCTCCCTCTACTTCTCTCCTCTACTACTCCCTCTACTACTCCCTACTACTCCCTCTACTTCTCCCTCTACTACTCACTCCTCTACTTCTCCCTCTACTACTCCCTCTACTTCTCCCTCTACTTCTCCCTCTACTACTTCCTCTACTACATCCCTCTACTACTCCTCTACTACTCCCTCTCTACTACCCTCTACTTCTCCTCTACTACTCCCTCTACTTCTCTCACTACTCCCTCTACTTCTCCCTCCTACTACTCCCTCTACTACTCCCTCTACTTACTCCCCTCTACTACTTCCCTCTACTCTCCCTCTACTTCTCCTCTACTACTCCCTCTACTTCTCCCTCTACTACTCCTCTACTACTCCCTCTACTACTCCCTTACTACTCCTCTAACTACTCCTCTACTCCCTCTACTACTCCCTCTACTACACTCCCTCTACTACTCCCTCTACTACTCCTCTACTTTCCTCTCTACTCATCTACTACTCCTCTACTATCCTCTACTTCTCCTCTCTACTCCCTCTACTACTCCCTCTACTACTCCTCTACTACCTCCCTCTACTACTCCTTCTCTCCCTACTACTCTCTATACTCCTCTACTACTCCCTCTACTAACTCAGGGAGGACAAGACCAAGGACGTAGCCTTCGTTAGTATCCTCGATCTGGCCTCACTCAGCAGGGACGACCCGGTGATCAGATAGAAGGAGGTGATAGTTCAAATGTGTGTAAAACTAGGGAAGGATGAGGAGAGTATTGCTGTGAGGGGGGAGGATGTTGAAACTAAGGTTTGCAACCCAATTCTCTATCCTTCTGCCTATCATGAATTCTATCTAGGCGATACTCTCTGTAACAATAGCTGAAACTAACAGGGGGGTTGATACCGAGGACTCTCTTATTAGAGCATAAGGATTTTTGAGAGAACATTACAGATGAGGATCTTCATTTTTTGTCCTGTAATGAACTTTCCTGCAATTCAAAAAATGTAAAACTTGTAGTGTATTTGCGGTCTAAAAAGACTTCTAAAGTTTGTAATTTCCACTTAAAA
>NW_019943626.1:9600-13919 GCF_002910315.2 Salvelinus sp. IW2-2015 | reverse complement strand
TACTACTCCTCTACTTTTCTTCCCTCTACTACTCCCTCTACTACTCCCTCTACTACTCCCTCTACTACTCCTCTACTACTCCTCTACTACTCCTCTACTTCCTCTCCTCTACTACTCCTCTACTACTCCTCTACTACTCCTCTACTACTCCTCTACTACTCAGGGGAGGACAAGACCAAGGACGTAGCCTTCGTTAGTATCCTCGATCTGGCCTCACTCAGCAGGGACGACCCGTGATCAGATAGAAGAGGTGATAGTTCAAATGTGTGGTAAAACTAGGGAAGGATGAGGAGAGTATTGCTGTGAGGGGGGAGGGATGTTGAAACTAAGGTTGCAACCAATTCTCTATCCTTCTGCCTATCATGAATTCTATCTAGGCGATACTCTCTGTAACAATAGCTGAAACTAACAGGGGGGTTGATACCGAGGACTCTCTTATTAGAGCATAAGGATTTTTGAGAGAACATTACAGATGGAGGATCTTCATTTTTTGTCCTGTAATGAACTTTCCTGCAATTCAGAAAATGTAAAACTTGTAGTGTATTTGCGGTCTAAAAAGACTTCTAAAGTTTGTAATTTCCACTTAAAAAAAAACAGACTCGATTTTCTCTTACAACAAATGTATCAACCCCCACAAAATGTTTCATTCATTAATTATTTTCCACATAATAATTCACATTTCCTGTTGCTACAGGATTACTTTCCTGCTTTAACAAAATGCCTAGAATTAAGATCCTACACCTGTATAACTTAAGCTTCCGCATAAGGATGCATTTTTAAAAAACAGAGCTTGACTTCAAACCACTGTTAGTAATATTGAGATTGAACAATAGTATTTTAGCCCTTTACCATCCACGGGGAACTTAACTATCCGTCAATTAATGACACAAAACAATGAGCATATTGTGTTAAACCGCATCAACAAGTTCTGTGTTCAATGACTAKGGAAAACAAATGCCTGCCTTACTATTGTAGCTTCGTTCATTGCCAGAGTTAAGTTATATGAGCACAGTTATAAACACGTARTGTYCATTCGGAAAGTATTCAGTCCCTTTGACTTTTTCAATTTTATTACTTTACAGCCTTTTTCYAAAAGTTATTAAATTGTTTGATGAAAAAACAATCTACACACAATATCCCATAATGACAGAGCAAAAACTGGTTTTTAGACATTTTTGCAAATGTAATTAAAAATAAAACACTGAAATATCACATTTACATACTGTAGATATGGGCTTCATAGAATGCGCTATCTACTTGACAATAGTACATTAGAGAACACTTTAAAAGGACCTCCACTTGGGAAAATGTAACCTAAATATCACATTGTGCCATTATAAGTGTATACATTGTACTTGACGTAGTACTAAGGCATATTTTACAGGAGTTAACTGGAACGCATGTATTTGTATTAGTATTTATTAGGGATCCCCATTAGCGTCTGCCAAGGTAGCAGCTACTCTTTGTCACACCCTGATCTGGTTCACCTGTCTTTGTGCTTGTCTCCACCCCCCTCCAGGTGTGCTTGTCTGTTGCCAGTTCATTTTGTCCGTAGAACCCACCAGCATTTTGTTTCCCTGCTCCCACCTGTTCCTTGTTCCTGTTTTCTACTTTCCCGGTTCTGACCTTTCTGCCTGCRCTGAGCCTGCCTGTCGTCCTCTACCTTTGCCTCACTACTCTGGATTACCGACCTCTGACCTGACCCTGAGCCTGGGTCAGGTCAGCCTGGTCTTATAGTAACTGTAACAGTCCTGGTCAGTGTTACTGTAGGGTGTTGGTCTTATAGTAACTGTAACAGTCCTGGTGTTACTGAAGGGTGTTGGTAGATGTAGAGGAAAACCATTATAGTGTAGAGGAAACCAGCATGATGTAGAGGTAAACCAGCATGATGTAGAGGAAAACCAGCATGATGTAGAGGAAAACCATTATAGTGTAGAGGAAACCAGCATGATGTAGAGGTAAACCAGCATAATGTAGAGGTAAACCAGCATGATTTAGAGGTAAACCAGCATAATGTAGAGGTAAACCAGCATGATGTAGAGGAAACCAGCATGATGTAGAGGTAAACCAGCATAATGTAGAGGAAAACCAGCATGATGTAGAGGTAAACCAGCATGATGTAGAGGTAAACCAGCATGATACCAGCATAGATTTAAGGAAAACCAGCTAATGTAATAGCTATTAGAGGGAAAACCAGCATGATGTAGAGGAAAACCATTAAGTGTAGAGGGAAAACCAGCATGATGTTGAAGGAAAACCATTAGTGTAGAGGAAAACCAGAGCATGATGTGAGAGGAACCATTATAGTGGTAGAGAGAAACCAGCACTATTTGAAGGAGGTTTAAACCATTATAGTGTAGAAGGAAACCAGCATGATTTAGAGGTAAACCCATTATAGTGTAGAGGAACCAGCATGATTAGAGTAAACCATTATAGCGTAGAGGAAACCAGCATGTGTAGAGGCAAACATTATAGTGTAGAGGAAACCAGCATGTTTAAGGTAAACCATTAAGTGTAGAGGAAACCGCATGAATTTAGAGGAAAACCATTAGTATAGAGGAAACACCAGCGATGATGTTAGAAGGAAAACCATTATAGTGTAGAGGAAAACCAGCATGATGTAGAGGAAACCATTATAGTGTAGAGGAAACCAGCATGATGTGAGGAAACCAGCATGATGTAGAGGTAAACCAGCATGATTAGAGGAAAACATGTATAGTGTAGAGGAAACCAGCATGGATGTAGAGGAAACAAGCATGATGTAGAGGTAAACCAGCATGAGTAGAGGAAACCAGGCATGATGTAGAGGAAACCAGCATGATGTAGAGGAAACAAGCATGAATTAGAGGGTTAAACCAGCATGATGTAGAGAACCAGCATGATGTAGAGGAAACCAGCATGATGTAGAGGAAAAAACCAGCATGAATGTAGAGGTAAACCAGCATTGAATGTAGAGGAAAACCAGATGATGTAGAGGAAACCAGCATTATTTAGAGGTAAGACCAGCATTGATGTTAGAGGGTAAACCGACATGATTTAGAGGTAAAACCAGCCATGATGTAGAGGAAAAACATATATTATAAGTGGTAGAGGAAACCAGCATGATGTAGAAGGTAAACCAGCATGATTTTAGATAAACCGCATGATGTAGAGGTAAACCAGCAGATGTAGAGGTAAAACAGCATGTGTAGAGAAAACAGAATGAAGGAAACCAGCATGATGTAGGAGGTAAAACCAGCAGAGTAGAGGTACCAGATATGAGGTAAACCAGCATGCATTTAGAGGTAAATCCAGGCATGATTGTAGAGGTAAACCAGCCATGATGTAGAGGTAAACCAGCATGATGTAGAGGAAAAATCCAGCATATTTAGAGGTAAACACACCGAGAGTAGAGGAAAACAGCTGATGGTAGAGGTAAAACCACATATGATTTTAGAAGGTAACCAGCATGATGTAGAGGTAACACCAGCATCATTTAGAGAAAACCGAGCATGAATGTAGAGGTAAACCAGCATGATGTAGAGAAACCCGCAGTTGATTAGAGGTAAACAGATGATTAGAGTAAACCAGCATTGATGTAGAGGTTAAACCGCATGATGTAGAGGAAAACCAGCATGATGTAGAGGTAAACCAGCATGATGTAGAGGTTAAAAACCAGCATGATGTAAGAGGAACCAAGCATATGGAGAGGAAAAAACCAGCATGATGTAGAGGAAAACCAGCATTGATAGAGGCTAAACCAGCATGATTTAGCAGTAAACCACGCATGATGTTAGAGGTAAAACCAGCATGATTTAGAGAAACCAGCATATGTAGAGGAAACCAGCCATAATGTAGAGGTAAACAGCATGATGTAAGGTAAACCAGCATGATGTAGGAGGAAAAACCAGCATAGTTGTAAGTAAACCAGCATGATGTAGAAGGAAACCATTATAATGTAGAGGAAAACAGCATGCACTGTCGACCTCTTTATCATCAGGCTACGATGATTTCATGGGATATAATGACTGCCATAATGAAGAAAAAACCGTTACTCACTGAGCTCCACTCTCTTGACATCTACTATTAAAGCGCAAAATATGGTAGCCAGACAAGGACCATTCTATTTAAGAACTTACCCTCTGTTAGGACTGGGTGTGCACGAGTTTGCCGAGAGCAAAAACTTCGTCTCTCTCTCTTCTCTCTCTCCACTTCTCCCTTTCGCTCTCTCTCTCTCTCCTCTCTCCTCACTCTCTTCCTTTCGCTCTCTCCCTCTTCTTTCTCCCACTCTCACTTCTCGCTCTCGCTCTCACTCTCGCTCTCTCTCGCTTCTCTCTCGC
>NW_019943626.1:7411-8389 GCF_002910315.2 Salvelinus sp. IW2-2015 | reverse complement strand
TGTGTGTGTCTGTGTGTGTCTGTATGTGTGTCATAGCTGTGAGTGAGGCCATTGAACGAGATGTTGTGCACAGTTTAAGAGAAACTGGAAGAAGGGAGTTTTAACACCTGTTTACATTACTGTTCTTCTCTCACTGCCCCTCCCTTTCGCCTCACCGTATCTCTTCAGTTCACCCTTCCTTCAATCGCTCTATCAGCTTACTTTCAATCTGTAAGCCTATAACAGCAACAAGCACAACACTGTGATTGGTCTGTCACAACGCTAGGCTACAGGATATACAGTGACTGATTGGTCTGTCACAGCGCTAGGCTACAGAATATACAGTGCATTCGGAAAAGTATTCAGACTCCTTTTCCTTTTTCCATATTTTGTTACAGTACAGCCTTATTATAAAATTGATTAAATCGTTTTTTCCCCCTCATCAATCTACATAGAATACATTACTTACATAAGTATTCAGACCCTTTGCMATGAGACCCTTTGCTATTAGCTCAGGTCCATCCTGTTTACATTGATCATCCTTGAGATGTTTCTACAACTTGATTGAAGTCCACCTGTGGTAAATTCAATTGATTGGGCACACACCTGTCTATATATGGTCCCACAGTTGACAGTGCACGTCAGAGCAAAAACCAAGCCATGAGGTCGAAGGAATTGTCCGTAGAGCTCCGAGTCAGGATTGTGTCGAGGCACAGATCTGGGGAAGGGTACCAAAAAATGTCTGCAGCATTGAAGGTCCTCAAGAACACAGTGGCCTCCATCATTCTTAAATGGAAGAAGTTTGGAACCCCCAAGACTCTTCCAAGAGCTGGCCACCTGGCCAAACTGAGCAATCGGGGGAGAAGGGCCTTGGTCAGGTGGTGACCAAGAACCCGATGGTCACTCTGACAGAGCTCTAGAGTTCCTCTGTGGAGATGGGAGAACCATCCAGAAAGACAACCATCTCTCTGCAGCACTCCACCAAACAGGCCTTCATGG
>NW_019943626.1:0-1176 GCF_002910315.2 Salvelinus sp. IW2-2015 | reverse complement strand
GGGTGAAGGTTCGCCTTCCAACAGGACAACAACCCTAAGCACACAGCCAAGACAACGCAGGAGTGGCTTCGGGTCAAGTCTCTGAATGTCCTGAGTGGCCCAGCCAGAGCCTGGACTTGAACCCGATCATATCTCTAGAGAGACCTGAAAATAGCTGTGCAGCAACACTCCCCATCCAACCTGACAGAGCTTGAGAGGATCTGCTGATAAGAATGGGAGAAACTCCTCAAATACAGGTGTGCCAAGCTTGTAGCATCATACCCAAGAAGACTCAAGACTGTAATCGCTGCCAAAGGTGCTTCAACAAAGTACTGAGTAAAGGGTCTGAATACTTGTAAATATTCTTTAATTTTTAAAAATAAATTTGCAAGAATTTGTAAAAAKTTGTTTTCGCTTCATCATTATGGGGTATCGTGTGTAGATTGATGAAATATATTTTTTAAATCAATTTTAGAATAAGGCTGTAATGTAACAAAATGTGGAAAAGGTCAAGGGGTCTGAATACTTTCCGAATGCACTGTAATTGTCTCTAATGTGCCAGTGCCTCTCATTTCAAATCTTCTCATCCGACCGACACCATGAACAGTATCAAGCATAAATAGCTTCAGAAATACAGGGAACGAGGGAATGGAGTTTAGGTGTTAGTTTTCTCTGGAGGTTGTGAAGAGAGGGAGCATGCCACATCTTTACTCCAACAACAACACTGCTACTGTCAAGACTCCTCTAAGTCCTCTGGGAAAAGTTAGTTTATTCATAAAATAGCTTCGGCCTGTCTGAAAGCAATCCTCCTAAAAGAGACACTGCCCTGTTGCTCAACACAATCATGTGAATAAAAAATAAAGCCCTTCACCTGCTGTTCAGAATCAGAATAGAAAATATAAATGTTTTTGTTATAATTTAGGTTAGAAAATAGAAAATGGAAAAGTACCTAAGTGCAGTAACCATCTCCCATTTACCTCAACCATCACATCACAGTGGTACAATAGCCTACAGGTGAGTGCAGTACACACCTTTCTACTGACTCTGAAAAACACCAAAAGAAAGATGCCCAGGGTCCCTGCTCATCTGCTGCAAGGAGGCATGAGGACTGCAGATGTGGCCAGGGCAATAAATTGCAATGTCTGTACTGTGAGACGCCTAAGACAGCGCTACAGGGAGACAGGACGGACAGCTGAT
>NW_019943625.1:111898-116126 GCF_002910315.2 Salvelinus sp. IW2-2015 | reverse complement strand
AGGCAGGTGTTTGACGTTTCCTCTGATTGAGAACCATATTTAAGGTAGGCTGTCCTCACTGTTTGTTTGTGGGTGGTTGTCTTCCGTGTCCGTATCTGTTACCACACGGGACTGTTTCGTTTTGTCTAAGTCTGTTTGTGCGTTCTTCGTTTCATGTAAGTTCTGAAGTTCAGGTCTGTTTAGTTTGTTTTGTTATTTTGTAATTATTCAAGTGTTATTTCGTGTTTTGTCGTTTTCAGTTAATAAATCATTATGTCTAATTACCACGCTGCACATTGGGCCTCTGATCCTTCTCGCCTCTCCTCGTCTGAGGAGGAGGACGACGTAGACTGCCGTTACACCTCCACTGGTATAAATAGGAATTAGGGACTGGAAGAGCAGGAGAAGATGCATGCCGTTCATGTGACCATCACGTGCGCTTGTGGATGTGTGCGTGTGTGTGTTTGTCTATACATTCTCACAGCAAAATGTGTACTAGAGCATTAATTAAATTAATTAAATGCTCAAGTGATTAAATTCAGGTTAAAACAATGAATACAATTAACAGTTGATCTTATGACTTTATATCCTGTTTAATATGACTAAATGTTACTGTGAGATGATTCAATCAGTAAATGTCTAGTTGATGTGGTGGTTTTGAATTTCTATTTTCAAGCTGAATTTCACTGCATACTTTTATCTTCTCAATCGTAAACTAATCAATTACTAATTCAACTCCCTCTGGACGTGAGATAAAGAGGTGTTAGCCTACATTCTGTTGGTTTGGGGACACTGTGTAATCCCTTGATGATTTAGATAGTCCTCTATCTGCAGACTGGATCCTCTCTCTTTGTACTCTCTCTCTCTCTCTCTCTCTCTCCTGTGTACTTGCCCTCCCTCTTGCAGAGCGTCTCTCCCCAAATGATGAAATTAAGTAAAAGATGAAGCAAATCTGCTCCATAAGGGATAAACAGCTACTGGGATAGGGCACATGCCTTTACATTGGCCCTGTCCAAATATCCATACTAGCGTGCTACATACTTGATCAGCATACTATGTACTACTTTGAGTAAAAAGTATGCAGAATGCCACACCTGCAACGTATTAGTGACTCCTGACTGTCTGAGCAGGTCATGATGACTCAGAACCCCAGCATCACTCACTCTTCTCTCTGTATGACACTTCTCCTCCCCTTCTCTACATCAAACTCTTCTCTCTGTCCTACCCTTCTCCTCCCCTCCTCTACATCTATCTCTTCTCTCTGTCCTCCCCTTCTCCTCCCCTCTTCTACATCTAACTCTTCTCTCTGTCCTACCCTTCTCCTCCCCTTCTCTCCCACTAACTCTTTCCTCTCTTTCCTCCCTCCCTGGATCAGCGGCCGCTGTACATGGAGCTAAGGAGTGTGATGACTCAGATCCCCAGCATCAATCTGGAGGCTCTGGACCAGTACGACCAGCGGCTACTGGAGCCCACCTCCACCCAGAAGGTGGGAGAGAAGAAGAGGAAGGACCAGTTCAAGAAGCTCATCACCGGCACCGTGGGGGTAATACCACCTCCCACCAATAGATGGGGGTGTTCTACAACTTCTATGTTTTTCTTTAAGAAAGACCTAGAATTATTTAATAACAAAATAATGTCTAAAATGTCTCCATTGTGACTGTTGAATTGGATATTACTTATAGGATATAAGTTAGACTTGATTGGCGAATGCTGGCAGGCTCTGGACCACAATGCTTTTAAATCTGCATTAATTGCAATTTGAGTTTTTAGAGTGGGTTTCTGTATAGCACTTTGTGACATCTGCTGATGTAAAAAAGGGCATTATAAATACATTTGATTGATTGATTGACAGTAGTATTTTTCATAAAAGTTTAATTAAATAGGTCCTGTACACTCAAATATAATAAGACAACCATTCAATTCAGACAGATTGTAACTGTATTTGATCTCTCCTCCCCACAGAAAGCTCTGGGCCAGCAGTTTAAAAAGGAGGTACATATCAGAMATCTCCCATCTCTCTTTAAGAAGCCCAAGCTGGAGAAAAGGGACATTGTGGAGSCCAGTGAGACTGGATCTCTAGCAGCTCTCTTCTCCCCAACACAGAACGACATCTAGGAGAACATAACAGCACAGAGAGCCTCTCAGACTGGACTAACACACACACACTTTCTACCCTCCCCAGTGGAATTTTACTGCTGAAGGATTGTCTCATCAAGGGTACGACGTCTCTATCCTATTGGTCAACAGTAGGATGAATGGACTCTACAAACTGTGGACAAAGAGAATCAGAATATTCTTTCATGGACTGAACCCTGCTAACTGGTCATAAATATTTCTCCAAATAATGTGTCTGTCTGTCTGCCTTGATCAGGAATATGGACCAATATGTATGAAGATGATGAAGATGATGGTTATTGTCCTTCATGAGGACATGGCTGTTGCCATAAACCCTGCAGGTTGTAAATGGTAACAACACCTTGCATTTATACTGCTCATATCCTCACTAGCACAACACATTTAGCTTACATTGTGTTTTGTTATTTCTTCTAACATGGACCATCCACCTGGCTGCTAAACATAGAGATAGATAGAGGACTCATCTTTGTATCTGTGTCATTATAGCGTCTGACAGCATGGCCAGCATCATTGAGGCTACAACCCGTAGTCAAGTAGTCAACTGGGTGGGGATTCCTATTTAAAAATGGTGGATGATGGCAATGCCCATGCTAAAATTGGTTATACCCATGATGAGGCCTCTATCTATCTCTATGGTGCTAAACGACAGCGACTATTTTGTGCCACAAGAACCTAAATGGAATCCAGTGAGCATTTCTGAGGTGTAGTCTGGAAAATAGAATAGTCTGGAAAAGGAGAGCTATCATCAAACCAATGTTTTGTACAGGATCATGACTCTGTTGATGGATGAAGTAGAAGTGTCATTAATGTGACATTATGTTTGTTTGTTCTAGTTCTCCCAGCTATGAACAGATGAGAAACCAGTACCACATTACTCTTATGTTAAAGGGATTGTTGGCTGCAACAAGTTTTGTCAGACATTATTGTTAAAAACTGACTGACTAGTGGAGAGCTCATATTTAATTAATCTGTTTTGAAGGTGACGTAAACTTTTGGAAAATATCTACAGGCCTCAATCAGGGGACAAAGTATTTAAAAGTGTAGTGCTTTTTCTATTTTGCTGTTTTTAGATAAAAGTAGACTAGAAAGTCAATTGAAATGGTTGATTTTACCATTTGCTATGTTATGCGTTGGTCTACAAATAGAACTTTTTTTTTTATGTTCTAGCCGCGTTGTGTAGGTATAAAAATAATAGTTTCGTGTTAGAGAGAATAAAACATACAGGACAAAAGTGCCAAGTGTGTAAATCCACTGTCATTGGCCTTTTTTGAACAGGGCCAGAGACTTGAAACTCCACCCCCGAGTCACATGATGACTAAAGTTCATCTCAGTACTGTAACTTTAATATCTCTCCAGGACTCATATCTGTCTGACACACAACACAACACTGGGATTTTATTTAGATTGTTCTGAAGTATCAGGCTGTTAAACCAACCAATACAAGGTCATATCATTATAACTGTGAGCTTTATGTGCAGCTTCACTTGCTTTGAATAATGTGTCCCTTTAAGAGAGGAAGTTGTTAAAAGTCAAAGTGAAAGTAACTTTCAGATCTCAATCCAGAACGGGGTGACATCGTGTGAGAAAATGGCTTCTAGTTCGTCTCTCCCAGAGCAGGATTTCTCCTGTACGGTGTGCCTTGACATCTTTAAGGATCCTGTCATGTTGTCATGCAGTCACAGCTTCTGCCAAGCCTGTCTAAAGGAATGCTGGAAAGACAAGGAATCTCGGGAATGTCCAGTTTGCAGGAGAAGATCCTCTAAGGATCATCCCCCTACAAACCTTTCTCTAAAGAACCTGTGTGAGGCCTTACGGGAAAGGAGACAGACAGATCTGAAAAGTCCAACCACAGGGTCCAAGGTGCTCTGCAGTCAACACAGTGAGAAACTCTGTCTGTTCTGTCTGGAGGATAAAGAGCCCATCTGTTTGGTGTGTCAGGTCTCAAGGAAACATAAAGATCATGACTGCATCCCTGTAGACGAGGCTGTACAGGATCACAAGGTAGGAGAACGATTCTGATAGAAAATATGTGATACATCAATACTCAAACTATGGAACATGAAGTTATCAATGTTTTATTAATGAGTCTGACTCATTTAGATAATAAATAGAT
>NW_019943625.1:106534-111128 GCF_002910315.2 Salvelinus sp. IW2-2015 | reverse complement strand
ATAGATTTTCTGCCAACATTGTGTTGACTCATCTCTCTCTCAGAAGATGAAGGAGAAGATAGAGCAGATGAACAGAGAGATATCATCACTTTCAGACACAATCAGAGCCATAGAGGGGGAGCTGAAAGATGAAGACATCTCATTCCTGCAGGTAAGAACTGCTCTCTCTCAGACATACATTATAAATTAACTCAAAGATGTATAGATGAATCAATGATATTGATGACTATATACTCTACTTTCCAGAACTTCAAGACCATGAAGGAAAGGTAAGTGATCTGCTTCTCGTCTCTCTCTTCTCTGTGGTTGTGAACCCAACCTCACAGAAGTTCTGACTCCTGAATGTTATTCCAGAGCCCAGTGCACAATGCCAGATCCACAGCTGGTGTCAGGGGTGCTGATAGACGTGGCCAAACACCTGGGCAACCTGAAGTTCAGAGTCTGGGAGAAGATGCAGGGGATCATCAAACACAGTGAGTACTGGAATAGAGAGGACATGATTAAAAATAATGTAAGATAGATTTTTATTAAGTAGTCTATTTTAAGTAGTATTCTTAGTGTTTATGAAAAGAGACTACATGGTATAATGTGTGGAATATCTCTTTGTTCTGAAGCTCCTGTGATTCTGGACCCCAACACTGCATCCTCCTGGCTCTCTCTGTCTGATGATATGACCAGTGTGAGTCAGACTGGCCCAATGCAGCAGCTCCCTGACAACCCAGAGAGATTCATGAAGTACGCAACTGTTCTGGGCTCTGAGGGGTTCAGCTCAGGTAAACACAGCTGGGAGGTGGAGGTGGGGGACCATCCTCTCTGGATTATGGGCGTGGCTAAAGAGTCAACTGACAGGATGGGGAAGGTGAGTTCATCACCAAAGTGTGGAATCTGGGCTATACGGCTGGATAGTGGTAAGTATGGTAATGGAAGGGGAGAGACCCTCCTCCTAAAGAGGACACCCCAGAGGATCAGAGTGCAGCTGGACTACGACCAGGGGGAGGTGTCCTTCTACAACTCCAAAGACATGACACTCATCTCCACTCTTAAAGACACATTCACTGAGACTCTCTACCCATACTTCTATATTGGACCAGCTGGTGATGCCAAAAGCACTGCTGTACAGATCTGCCAATCAGAGGTGTCTCTGACAGTGATGTCATCCCAATGAGGTTGTGTGTGTGTGTGTGTGTGTTTGTGTGTGTGTGTGACAGAGAGAGAGAAAGACATGGGTCAACTATACTATACTATACTATACTTTTTCTTCTAAATGTTCCTCATCAGCATCTTGCAGCCTTTTTCCACAAATTCTCTGTCCCTCCCCAGGCTCACCATCTAGTCAGTGATGAACTAATATGGGCAGGGCCGTAACTACATATGAGGACACCTACAGCAGGTCCAGACCTCTGACATGTTTTCTAATGAAACACTCAGTCAAGGTCTCAACTTACTGTTGAGAGTTAGAATAGTAGAATACACAAGGTGACATTTAATAACTTCCTGTTGAGAGTTAGAATAGTAGAATACACAAGGTGACATTTAATTAACTTAACTGTTGAGAGTTAGAATAGAGAATACACAAGGTGACATTTAATAACTTACTGTTGAGAGGTTTAGAATAGTAGAATACACAAGGTGACATTTAATACCTTACTGTTGAGAGTTAGAATAGTAGAAACACAAGGTGACATTTAATAACTTACTGTTGAGAGTTAGAATAGTAGAATACACAAGGTGACATTTAATACCTTACTGTTGAGAGTTAGAATAGTAAGAATATACAAGGTGACATTTAATACTTACTGTTGAGAGTTAGAATAGTAGAAATACACAAGGTGACATTTAATAACTTCCTGTTGAGAGTTAGAATAGTAGAATACACAAGGTGACATTTAATAACTTACTGTTGAGAGTTAGAATAGTAGAATACACAAGGTGACATTTATAAACTTACTGTTGAGAGTTAGAATAGTAGAAAACACAATGTGACATTTATAAACTTAGTTGTACATCAGCAGTTTTCCTCTAATGTCACTCACTGACAGTCACTCAATCAGCCCATGTCAGCTAAACATGTTTTGATTGGTAAATTAGTCTAGGTAATCTAGTCAGCTATCTAAACTTGTTGACATCATGGACGAATTACTGACAGGGCACGTAACCAGAGGCTCTGACCTCCAGGGGCTCTGACCTCCAGGGGCCCAGATCTCCAGGGGCCCTGACCTCCAGGGGGCCCCAATTGATTTTGTTAGTCACTTTCACTCATATATCATATTAACCCACCATAAATCATGGTAAAATGTGTGGAGACACAGGAAGTTAGCTTTAAACTACAAAACTGTCTCCCCATCCCATGGAAACATTTATTGAATTGCAGGAAAATACTTGTAAAGTTACAAAATAATATGTTTATATATGTTTACTTTTTGTTAATAAAATGATTTTTCTGCTAACAGATCCCTCTGTATGTATTAAATTATAGTTTTTAATCCCAGTTCTGAGTTAATGTGAGTTAAAGTGTTGCAGGTAATTGCATAGCTTATAGTGGCGCAGCGGTCTAAGACACTGCATCTCAATGCAAGAGGCATCACTACAGTTCCTAGTTTGAATCCAGACTGTATCACATTTGGCTGTAATTGGGAGTCCCATAGGGCATCGCACAATTGACCCAGCATCTTCTGGATTAGGCCAGGGTAGGCCGTCATTGTAAATAAGAATTTGTTCTTAATTGACTTGCCTTGTTAAATAAAAAATATAACAAATAAATAGCTGACAGGCTATGTGTTTGTAGATGGACTGAGGGAAATGAAGCTACAGCAGCAAATGGGGTTGTTTTCTTGCTTGTTACTGCTGTTTTCCAAATAGCATTTCAGAGTTTTAAAATTGTAAATGAGGAAGGATGGTGGATATGGAGTTTGAACCACATGGCGGAGAGAAGGTCGTGCCCATTCCTGTCATTTGTAAGGAACCCAGAGTAGAGGAACCTGAGGGGTTATCAGAAAAGTACACTAGAGTTTTCCCTGCATTTGCAGTTCCACGTGTTATGTCTAAGAAAGTCGCAGGGCACAAGGTTGAGAGAATGCCAAGAGTGTGCAAAGCTGTCATCAAGGCAAAGGGTGACTACTTTGAAGAATCTCAAATAAACCACTATTTTGATTTAACACTTTTTTGGTTACTGCATGATTCCATATGTGTTATTTCATAGTTTTGATGTCTTCACTACTATTCTACAATGTAGAAAATAGTAAAAGTTAAGAAAAACCCTGGAATGAGTAGGTGTCCAAACATTTGACTGGTACTGTATATATATACACTGCTCAAAAAAATAAAGGGAACACTAAAATAACACATAACACATCCTAGACTCTGAATGAATGAAATATTCTTATTAAAATATTTTTCTTTAACATAGTTGAATGTGCTACAACAGAATCACACAAAAATGATCAATGGAAATCAATTTATCAACCCATGGAGGTCTGGAATTTGGAGTACACTAAAAATTAAAGTGGAAAACACCTACAAGCTACAGGCTGATCCAACTTTGATGAAGTCCTTAAAACAAGTCAAAATGAGCTCAGTAGTCGTGTGTGGCCTCCCGTGCCTGTTGACCTCCCTACAATGCCTGGCATGCCTGATGAGGTGGCGGATGTCTCCTGAGGATATCTCCTCCCAGACCTGGACTAAAGCATCCGCCAACTCCTGGGACAGTCTGTGGTGCAAGTGGCGTTGGTGGATGGAGCGAGACATGATGTCCCAATGTGCTCAATGGATTCAGTCTGGGGTATGGGCGGCCAGTCCATAGCATCAATGCCTTCCTCTGCAGGAACTGCTGACACACTCCAGCAACATGAAGGTCTAGCATTGTCTGCATTAGAGGAACCCAGGGCCAACCGCACCAGCATCTGTCTCACAAGGGTCTGAGGATCTCATCTCGGTACCTAATGGCAGTCAGACTACCCCAAAGAAATGCCACCCCCACCATGACTGACCCACCGCCAAACCGGTTATGCTGGAGGATGTGCAGGCAGCAGAACGTTCTCCACGGTGTCTCCAGACTCTGTCACGTCTGTCACATGTTCTCAGTTGAGACCTGCTTCATCTGTGAAGAGCACAGGGCGCCAGTGGCGAATTTGCCAATCTTGTGTTCTCTGGCAAATGCCAAACGTCCTGCACGGTGTTGGGCTGTAAGCACAACCCCCACCGTGGACGTCGGGTCCTCATACAACCCTCATGGAGTCTGTTTCTGACCGTTTTGAGCAGACACATGCACATTTGTGGCCTGCTGGAGGTCATTTTGCAGGGCTCTGGCAGTGCTCCTCCTGCTCCATGGGCCTGTCTCCTGGTAGGCCTCCATGCTCTGAACACTACGCTGACAGACACAGCAAACCTTCTTGCCACAGCTCGCTGATGTCCATCCTGGATGAGCTGCACTACCTGAGCCACTTGTGTGGGTTGTAGGACTCCGTCTCATGCTACCACTAGAGTGAAAGCACCGCCAGCATTCAAAAGTGATCAAAACATCAGCCAGGAAGCATAGAACTGAGAAGTGGTCTGTGGTCACCACCTGCAGACCACTCCTTTATTGGGGTGTCGTTGC
>NW_019943625.1:76803-106509 GCF_002910315.2 Salvelinus sp. IW2-2015 | reverse complement strand
CAGAACGTTCTCCACGGTGTCCCAGACTCTGTCACGTCTGTCACATGTTCTCAGTGTGAACCTGCTTTCATCTGTGAAGAGCACAGGGCGCCAGTGGCGAATTTGCCAATCTTGGTGTTCTCTGGCAAATGCCAAACGTCCTGCACGGGTTGGGCTGTAAGCACAACCCCCACCTGTGGACGTCGGGTCCTCATACACCCTCATGGAGTCTGTTTCTGACCGTTTTGAGCAGACACATGCACATTTGTGGCCTGCTGGAGGTCATTTGCAGGGCTCTGGCAGTGCTCCTCCTGCTCCATGGGCCTGTCTCCTGGTAGCGCCTCCATGCCTGAACACTACGCTGACAGACACAGCAAACCTTCTTGCCACAGCTCGCATTGATGTGCCATCCTGGATGAGCTGCACTACCTGAGCCACTTGTGTGGGTTGTAGGACTCCGTCTCATGCTACCACTAGAGTGAAAGCACCGCCAGCACAAAAGTGATCAAAACATCAGCCAGGAAGATAGGAACTGAGAAGTGGTCTGTGGTCACCACCTGCAGAACCACTCCTTTATTGGGGGTGTCTTGCTAATCACCTATAATTTCCACCTGTTGTCTATTCCATTTGCACAACAGCATGTGAAATGTATTGTCAATCAGTGTTGCTTCCTAAGTGGACAGTTTGATTTCACAGAAGTGTGATTGACTTGGAGTTACATTGTGTTGTTTAAGTGTTCCCTTTATTTTTTTGAGCAGTGTATATATACAAAAAAGTGTGTTTTGTCTTATATTTAAATTGTTGACAGCCAGTAGACGCCGTAATTACATTGGAGAAGGCGACACATTTAAGTAGCGATGCATTTAAGATGATTATGTTGTGCAATGGAAGTTGTTTTCTGTTGGTTGGGAGCTAACTTGTCCAACAAAAATATAGGATATATTTGTTGTCTTAAGGGTGAAGGTGTTACAGGCTTTGGTTTTTCCATGTATGTTTTGAGGTTAGACTTTAGCACGTATAGCTCGTTAGCATGAAGAGCGCACCGAATGGTGTCACCTCATTAGTCAATATGTGTTACACCTGTGCCATCTTGTTAGTGGGAAGGTGTTTCACCTGTGCTGGTTGCCATCTTGTTAGTGGGAAGGTGTTTCACCTGTGCTGGTTGCCATCTTGTTAGTGGGAAGATGTTTCACCTGTGCTGGCCCAGGTGCTATTTAAGAGTGGCTGGCCCAGTGCTCTTTTTGTGTTAAGAGATGTGGAGGGTCAACACCTCTAGTTGGCGCTCCCTATTTGATTTCTAGAAAAATATTCCTTTGTCTGATTTTGTTTTGCTCGACCTTTGTGGTTTGCTTCCTGTCTTTGGGTTTGGTGTTGGATTATATTTTGTTTACCTTGGGCAAATGTAGTGGGCGCTCATGGTGGGTGTCTTTTAGGGCCCAGTTTTTGATAGTCAACTTGCAGTGTCCACCCCTTTGAGTGTCTTTAAGAACCCCTCCTAAAACCCCACCTGTTTTGTTTTGGTTGTTGTCAGTGACTCTTTGTTTGTTCCCCCTTCTGTTAGAGTGACATTTTTGGTTTTCTTGCCAGGGAACGTAACAGGAGGTTCAGATCCAGTAGGCCAGTCAGAGGAGAATAGTCTTGCGGGGGGGTGACCAGTAGACCACTCTCCTCTAACTTAAAACATTTTTTGATTTTTTTTTTTTTTTAAACTGAATATTTTAACAAACAGTGAGACACGAGAGATAGTTGAATTGTCCAAAGTAATTTACAAGCCAAATAATATGTCAGGTGACTTAAAAGCATTATAGTCATTCTTGGCCAGTGTGCTAATCATCAAAACAGTCATCTACAAGGTTTTAATACATTCTAAATGTAATACAGTTTAATTAGTTTATTCTGTTTGGAAACAGACGACACATCTCATTTACACCTGGTCATTCAGGTCAAGTAAGAGTGATGACGACTGACTAGAACAACCAATAAGAACCAAACTACAACCCATATAGTGTGTTTTACTTGTCTTAAACTTTTACATGTATTTTGAGTTCATGTTACTACTGTGTAAATCATGCAATGTGGACAAATAGTGTTTTTATTTGTATTATGTTTTGGTATTATTTAGCTCTAGGCAGTATTCTCTGTTAGGTAGGAATATGCTGGTTCTCTAAGGAGTTTAATCTGCATTGTAATAAATTACAAAGGATAGTTCAATTCAGATTGACTTGACGTGCTAATTGTAGCAAAGTGTTTTGAGTACCTTAAAGTTCTATTAGTAAAGTAGTAAAGTTGATGTGTGAGTCATGATATTTTATCATCTTTATTTTAGCCTGTAGATCCATTGAGATAGTCTAATGTATTCTAGTTGGTGTAGCTGTGGAGGCAGTAGCATCATCAATGTTGCTGTTCTAATGTGTTGAGACTGAGGAGAGAGACTGAGATGAGTGTGAAAGAAAGATGGAGGGAGAGATGAGAGAAGTCTTGGAACATGATATGTAGGGATTTGATTAGTGTTGTTCCTGGTCAGGTCCCGTCTTAAGGAAAACCTCTGGGCCCAAGATGTGGTTGGGTCATATGTTAATTATGGAAAACCTCTGGGCCCAAGGTGTGGTTGGGTCACGTGTTAAGGAAAACCTCTGGAACCTAAACCTGACAATTCTCCTTTTAAGTGCAAATTGGTGTCGTCCCTTCTGATGTCTGAGACAAACAGAGGTGTGTGTTGCGTATCTGTGTGGGTCATTCTACGCAAATGGTGGCTTCTTTATTCACCAGGAAAAACACATAAAAGTGTGAGATAATGACACTAAAAATATTTTGTGTTTTTTTATTAATTAAACATATGTAAGATAGTTATATTGCAATTTTTATATATATATATATATATATATATATATATATTGTAGAGCACGGTCAGTACCATGAAATTGGCTTGTCACTCGGGTCAGGAATCATGGTTTAGTGACATATTTTGAGATAAAACATATCTTTTTCTCCATCTTGTAACGGTACTCGTCCTCGTCCGATGACGAGTATGAAAGATCGGACCAATGTGCAGCGTGGTAAGTGTCCATTTTAATGAAATCCAACTGAACATGAACACTGAATGACAAAACAACAATAGAGAATGAACGAGACTGAAACAGTTCTGTATGGAAAAAACACAAACACAGAAAACAACTACCCACAACCCATAGTGGGAAAACAGGCTACCTAAGTATGATTCTCAATCAGAGACAACGATCGACAGCTGCCTCTGATTGAGAACCATACCAGGCCAAACACAGAAATACAAAACCTAGACTACAAAACATAGAATGCCCATCCCAACTCACGCCCTGACCAAACTAAAATAAAGACATAAAAAAGGAACTAAGGTCAGAACGTGACACCTCTTTAAATGTCATAATACAAAGGAAAGTATTATAGTTATTTAGTGGACTACTTAAAAAACTAAAATATCTAATAAGTATTACAAATAATTTACAATCAACAGCTGTCCCTTAATTTCATGTCACTGGTGTTAAAATGTATTAAAACTACCACTGAAAAAAAGTCCTTGCCAAATTCTTCCTGGGTCAAAGGTTCATTGGAGATGGGACTGTTTTGAAAAGCACATGGTGAGTGTGCACTTTCTTCATATGTTAACAATTTGATGATTAACTTTGTAATTTCATGAGAGGACTTAAGATGTGTCATAGGTGTTATACAGTTTATAGTAAGTGGAAAGGAAATTGGATTAAAATTATTGATAAAATTGCATGATTAAGTGATTTATTTACAATTTAAGAAGTGTGGTTTGAGCTACAGTTGCCGCCATCTTAGATATGCCGTCTTGTCTGGAGATTTGTCACTGGTGTTATCGTCACTGGTGTTACCGTTCTTGCTGGTAACACCAGTAACATGACAATAATGCCAGTGACAATCAATAACACCACACACTTTTTTCTCAACGTAATGCTTTATAAAACTCTCAACAATTATATTGAAAAATACTTATTATCATTTTGTTACTGTTTCAATATTGTAATCACATAATATGACTTTCCTTTTGATAGATATGGTGAAATTAAGTGCTGCTGAAAAGCTAATACTCTACAAACAGCACATGGATTTTGACCCGCACCGCAGGGCAGCCTACCTTAAACAAAAACACCAGACTTATTTAAAGGATTTAAAGAGTCAAAAAAAAAAGTGAAGTATCTCACAGAAAGGGAAAAAAGAAAGGAGCGATGGAAATGGTGGGTCAGACATGCAAAACACAGAGAGAGATTGAGAGCAGGAACAACAGCGTTGACTCCCAGCAAGCCATGCTTTTGTTTACCTGGCCACTGTTTCAAATGCTAATTCGTTTTCATTTGTGGCACAAAACCAAAGCATTGATTGCTGTCATTCCGTGTCCATAGACTGCTTACATGGTAAGGAAACCAATATGTAATTTCCTAATTCAGATGAACTATCCCTTTAAGTAGGCCTACACAATATTTGTCAGATGGCACGAGAATTGATATATACTGTTTTAACAATTTACGTAGTTTTGTGGATAGGCGTGACAGAGTAGGATTTCATGCTTGTATTATGTTGCATGCATCTTACACTGGAAATCTAATACAATTATATATTACATCTTTACAGACAATGAATCCAAGGGCGGAGAGTGTGCAGGAGAGAAGCACAGATAGGCAGAAGAAAACATCAGGAGTTGCAAGACAAGTTGGAAAAGTACAAAAGACTACACCACAAATACAGAAAACGTTGTCACCGTCTACAAGCTAAAAAGCAAGACCTTGACAGTCCAAGAACGAAGACGAGAAGCACTCTACAAGGCTGCCCGGCCTCTTCATCAATTAGAACAACTCTAAACTTCCACTATGCTCTCTTGGGGGATCTACGAGCAAAGTACAAAGCAGACAAAGCAGACAAAGCCAAACATGGGTTTGTAAAAATACTGACAAGAAATCTAATGAAGAAATACACATTTAAAAAGTTCCTTTTGATTCCCTGAAAAACCTCCACAGGAAATGTGTTGCTGTACATGGGCTAAACATTTCATATGCCTTCTTCTGCAGAGAGAGACCATTTTGGGTGGTGACACTGAAGGACAGAGACCGAGAAACTTGCCAGTGCAAGACTCATGAGAACTTACAGTTTATGGAGGAGAAAATAAACAAACTTGGTCTTTCACATTCCAGCAATCTGGAGGAGATGGCAGATAGCACAGTCTGTAACAATGTCTTTCTACCAGGAGTTGAGGGACTCTGACAGTCAAATACAGTTGCATTATTTTAGCGAGGAAGAGGTGGAAATAAAGGCACAGAAGATGTCTGAGGTATCTCTGGTTACAATAAAAGGAACCATGTGAATGCACCAGGATGTAAGTATCACACAATGCCGGCTAATGGCCGTGATCTCTCACCTCAGATGTTATCAACCTGGATATCTCAGCTCCACTTTGTCCAGATGTCATCGAGTCTCACCACAGTGGACAGTGGTGTATTGTGAACTATGACTAACAACCTCTTGCATTATACTGGAGGTTGAAGAACATCATGTCAAAGTAAAGTACATACACAGGAATGGTGTCAACAAGTTCTACTGGCCAAACCCAGGAGATGATAACAACTGATATGGGGATGACCAGATTGTTTGTCTGATGCCAGAGCCGCTGCCAGTGAACAAAAGATCAGTTCAAATTTGACACAGTATCTGGAGGTACTTGGAGGAGCACCTGACTGAGTGAAAGTGGCAGATGTAAAATCAAATCAAATGTATTGGTCACATACTCGTGTTTAGCAGATGTTATTGCAGGTGTAGCGAAATGCTTGCGCTTCTAGCTCCGACAGTGCAGTAATATCTTCTTCAGGCTGCAAGCCCGACGCCGGTACACTTATGACAACATCCAGCTCAAGTGCATGGCGCGAAATTCAAAATATATTTTTTAGAAATATTTAACTTTCACACATTAACAAGTCCAATACAGCATTTGAAAGATAAACATCTTGTGAATCCAGCCAACATGTCCGATTTTTAAAATGTTTTACAGCGAAAACACCACATATATTTATGTTAGCTCACCACCAAATASAAAAAAGGACAGACATTTTTCACAGCACAGGTAGCATGCACAAAGCCAACCTAACTAACCAAGATCCAACCAAACTAACCAAGAAACAACTTCATCAGATGACAGTCCTATAACATGTTACACAATAAATCTATGTTTTGTTCGAAAAATGTGCATATTTGAGGTATAAATCAGTTTTACATTGATGCTACTATCACAGCTACCGTCAGAAATAGCACCGAAGCAACCAGAGTAATTACAGACACCAACGTCAAATACATAAATACTCATCATAAAACATTTCTGAAAAATATATGGTGTATAGCAAATGAAAGACAAAGATCTTGTGAATACAGCCAATATTTCCGATTTTTTTAAGTGTTTTACAGCGAAAACACAATATAGCGTTATATTAGCTTACTACAATAGCTAACACACAACAGCATTGATTCAAGGCAACCGGTAGCGATAGCACAGTTCGACAGATATATGAAATAGCATCCCAAAATGGGTCCTACTTTTGGTGATTTTCATCAGAATGTTGTACAAGGGGTCCTTTGTCCAGAACCGTCTTTGTTTGGGTTTAGAACGACCTCTTTCCCTCTTGAATTAGCAAGCACATGGCCCAGTGGCGGAAGCTCTCCTTCGTGAACAAAGTCAAACACGCAACACGCCTAACGTCCCGAATAAATTTCAATAATCTAATAAAACTATATTGAAAAACATACTTTACGATGATATTGTAACATGTATCAATAAAATCAAAGCCGGAGATGGTATTCGCCACCGCGGACAGATGCCCACCGACCCTCCCCTTGAGTTTTAGGGGTGCGCCCGGAGTTCGCACCTTGAGGGGGGGTTCTGTCACGTTCCTGACCTGTTTTCTGTGTTTTTGTATTGTTTTAGTTGGTCAGGGCGTGAGTTGGGGTGGGCATTCTATGTGTTGTGTTTCTATGTTGGGTTTAATGTGTTGCCTGATATGGTTCTCAATTAGAGGCAATGGTGTTTGACGTTTCCTCTGATTGAGAACCATATTTAAGGTAGGCTGTCCTCACTGTTTGTTTGTGGGTGGTTGTCTTCCGTGTCCGTATCTGTTACCACACGGGACTGTTTCGTTTTGTCTAAGTCTGTTTGTGCGTTCTTCGTTTCATGTAAGTTCTGAAGTTCAGGTCTGTTTAGTTTGTTTTGTTATTTTGTAATTATTCAAGTGTTATTTCGTGTTTTGTCGTTTTCAGTTAATAAATCATTATGTCTAATTACCACGCTGCACATTGGGCCTCTGATCCTTCTCGCCTCTCCTCGTCTGAGGAGGAGGACGACGTAGACTGCCGTTACACCTCCACTGGTATAAATAGGAATTAGGGACTGGAAGAGCAGGAGAAGATGCATGCCGTTCATGTGACCATCACGTGCGCTTGTGGATGTGTGCGTGTGTGTGTTTGTCTATACATTCTCACAGCAAAATGTGTACTAGAGCATTAATTAAATTAATTAAATGCTCAAGTGATTAAATTCAGGTTAAAACAATGAATACAATTAACAGTTGATCTTATGACTTTATATCCTGTTTAATATGACTAAATGTTACTGTGAGATGATTCAATCAGTAAATGTCTAGTTGATGTGGTGGTTTTGAATTTCTATTTTCAAGCTGAATTTCACTGCATACTTTTATCTTCTCAATCGTAAACTAATCAATTACTAATTCAACTCCCTCTGGACGTGAGATAAAGAGGTGTTAGCCTACATTCTGTTGGTTTGGGGACACTGTGTAATCCCTTGATGATTTAGATAGTCCTCTATCTGCAGACTGGATCCTCTCTCTTTGTACTCTCTCTCTCTCTCTCTCTCTCTCCTGTGTACTTGCCCTCCCTCTTGCAGAGCGTCTCTCCCCAAATGATGAAATTAAGTAAAAGATGAAGCAAATCTGCTCCATAAGGGATAAACAGCTACTGGGATAGGGCACATGCCTTTACATTGGCCCTGTCCAAATATCCATACTAGCGTGCTACATACTTGATCAGCATACTATGTACTACTTTGAGTAAAAAGTATGCAGAATGCCACACCTGCAACGTATTAGTGACTCCTGACTGTCTGAGCAGGTC
Source organism: Salvelinus sp. IW2-2015 (assembly GCF_002910315.2). Classification (NCBI taxonomy): domain Eukaryota; kingdom Metazoa; phylum Chordata; class Actinopteri; order Salmoniformes; family Salmonidae; genus Salvelinus; species Salvelinus sp. IW2-2015. The sequence continues at coordinate 98,364 of NW_019943625.1, read as the reverse complement.
ATGATGACTCAGAACCCCAGCATCACTCACTCTTCTCTCTGTATGACACTTCTCCTCCCCTTCTCTACATCAAACTCTTCTCTCTGTCCTACCCTTCTCCTCCCCTCCTCTACATCTATCTCTTCTCTCTGTCCTCCCCTTCTCCTCCCCTCTTCTACATCTAACTCTTCTCTCTGTCCTACCCTTCTCCTCCCCTTCTCTCCCACTAACTCTTTCCTCTCTTTCCTCCCTCCCTGGATCAGCGGCCGCTGTACATGGAGCTAAGGAGTGTGATGACTCAGATCCCCAGCATCAATCTGGAGGCTCTGGACCAGTACGACCAGCGGCTACTGGAGCCCACCTCCACCCAGAAGGTGGGAGAGAAGAAGAGGAAGGACCAGTTCAAGAAGCTCATCACCGGCACCGTGGGGGTAATACCACCTCCCACCAATAGATGGGGGTGTTCTACAACTTCTATGTTTTTCTTTAAGAAAGACCTAGAATTATTTAATAACAAAATAATGTCTAAAATGTCTCCATTGTGACTGTTGAATTGGATATTACTTATAGGATATAAGTTAGACTTGATTGGCGAATGCTGGCAGGCTCTGGACCACAATGCTTTTAAATCTGCATTAATTGCAATTTGAGTTTTTAGAGTGGGTTTCTGTATAGCACTTTGTGACATCTGCTGATGTAAAAAAGGGCATTATAAATACATTTGATTGATTGATTGACAGTAGTATTTTTCATAAAAGTTTAATTAAATAGGTCCTGTACACTCAAATATAATAAGACAACCATTCAATTCAGACAGATTGTAACTGTATTTGATCTCTCCTCCCCACAGAAAGCTCTGGGCCAGCAGTTTAAAAAGGAGGTACATATCAGAAATCTCCCATCTCTCTTTAAGAAGCCCAAGCTGGAGAAAAGGGACATTGTGGAGCCCAGTGAGACTGGATCTCTAGCAGCTCTCTTCTCCCCAACACAGAACGACATCTAGGAGAACATAACAGCACAGMGAGCCTCTCAGACTGGACTAAYACACACACACACTTTCTACCCTCCCCAGTGGAATTTTACTGCTGAAGGATTGGCTCATCAAGGGTACGACGTCTCTATCCTATTGGTCAACAGTAGGATGAATGGACTCTACAATCTGTGGACAAAGAGAATCAGAATATTCTGTCATGGACTGAACCCTGCTAACTGCTCATATATATGTATCCAAATAATGTGTCTGTCTGCCTTGATCAGGAATATGGAACAATATGTCTGAAGATGATGATGGTTATTGTCCTTCAAGAGGACATGGCTGTTGGCGTAAACCCTGCAGGTTGTAAATGGTAACAACACATTGCATTAACACAGCTCATATCCTCACTAGCACATCACATTAAACTTACATTGTGTTTTGGTATCTCCTCTAACATGGACCATCCACCTGGCTGCTAAACATAGAGATAGATAGAGGACTCATCTTTAGATCTGTGTCATTATAGCGTCTGACAGCATGGGCAGCACCATTGAGGCTACAACCCATAGTCAAGTAGTCAACTGGGTGGGGATTCCTATTTTAAAATGGTGGATGATGGCAATGCCCAAGCTAAAATGGGTTATACCCATGATGAGTCCTCTAACTCTATCTATGGTGCTAAATGACAGCAGCCATTTTGTGCCAGAAGAACCTGAATGGAATCCAGTGAGCATTTCTGAGGTGGGATAATTCAGAGTATTCTGCTGTATAAGGAGAGCTATCATCAAGTCAATGTTTTGTACAGGATCATGACTCTGTTGATGGATGAAGTAGAACTGTCATTAATGTGACATTATGTTTGTTTGTTCTAGTTCTCCCAGCTATGAACACATGAGAAACCAGCACACATTCCTCTTATGTTAAAGGGATCATTTGCTTCAACAGGTTGTGTCAGACATTATTGTTAAAAACTGACTGACTAGTGGAGAGCTCAAATTTGATTAATCTGTTTTGAAGGTGACATTGTATACATTTGTAAAATATCTACAGGCTTCAATCAGGGGACAAAGTATTTAAAATTGTAGTGCTTTTTCTATGTTGCTGTTTTAAGATTAAAGTAGACTGGAAAGTCAATTTAAATGGTTGATTTGACCATTTGCTGTGTTATGCCATGGTCTACAAATATAAAGACTATTATATACATTTTCTAGCTGTGTTGTGTAGGTAAAAAAATTATAGTTTAGAGTTAGAGAGAATAAAACATACAGGACAAAAGTGCCAAGTGTTTTAATCCATTCAAACAGGACCAGAGACTATTGAAACTCCTCCCCGAGTCACATGATGACTAAAGTTAATCTCAGTGCTGTAACTTTAATATCTCTCCAGGACTCATGTCTGTCTGAAACACAACACAACACTGGGATTTTATTTAGATTGTTCTGAAGTATCAGGGTGTTAAACCAACCAACACAAGGTAATATCATCAAAACGGACCTTTACATGCACCTTCACTTGATTTGAATAATGTGTCCTTTTAAGAGAGGAAGTTGTAAAAAGTAAAAGTGAAAGTAACTTTCAGATCTCAATCCAGAACAGGGAGTGACATCGTGTGAGAAAATGGCTTCTAGTTTGTCTCTCCCAGAGGAGGATTTCTCCTGTACGGTGTGCCTTGACATCTTTAAGGATCCTGTCATGTTGTCATGCAGCCACAGCTTCTGTCAAGCCTGTCTAAAGGAATGCTGGAAAGACAAGGAATCTCAGGAATGTCCAGTTTGCAGGAGAAGATCCTCTAAGGATCAACCCCTTTCAAACCTGTCTCTAAAGAACCTGTGTGAGGCCTTACGGGAATGGAGACCAACTACAGGGTCCAAGGTGCTCTGCAGTCTACACAGTGAGAAACTCTGTCTGTTCTGTCTGGAGGATAAAGAGCCCATCTGTTTGGTGTGTCAGGTCTCAAGGAAACATAAAGATCATGACTGCATCCCTGTAGACGAGGCTGTACAGGATCACAAGGTAGGAGAACGATTCTGATAGAAAATATGTGATACATCAATACTCAAACTATGGAACATGAAGTTATCAATGTTTTATTAATGAGTCTGACTCATTTAGATAATAAATAGATGTTCTACACTTTGTATTGACTGAATAATTGTGAATTTCAGATTCTGATACATTATAAATCACTGTTTTGTATGAAATTGAAGTGTTTGAGATCCTGAGTGAAAACATATAGTGTATCTCTGACCCTGAAACTGAAAACAAATGTCTCTGCAGTGATAGAGAAGTAGTATACAGTTACAGGTTTACTTTTATTGTCAGGAATGAAAGATTCATCTTTCCCTCGAGGCAGAACTGAGTGATTTCCACTAGATGGGCCAGCTGCAACGGCAAAGTGGCAATGTTTTAAACATGAATTAAAACAAACATTTGCTTTTTGGTATAAGTTTGAGGTTAGGGTTAGTCATTATAGTTAGCAGTGTGGTTAGGGTTAGGTTTAAAATAAGATGTTATGACGTTGTGGCTGTGCCAGCTAGTGACCACTCTGCAGATCTGCCTCCAGAACAAGATTCATGACAAAAAAAAATTAAGTTGCTGTGAAGTAATGTTCTCTCCTATAAAGAGAGTCCAGAGGTTGTCTCCTCAGTGAGGTTCTATCTCATTCCAGGAGGAACTCCAGACTGACCTGAAGCCCTTACAGGAGAAGCTGAAGGTCTTTAAAGAAGTTAAACAAACATGTGTGTCACGCCCTGGCCTTAGTATTCTTTGTTTTCTTTATTATTTTAGTTAGGTCAGGGTGTGACATGGGGAATGTTTGTGTTTTATCGGTTTTGGGTGGTTATATGGTAAAGGGGGTGTTGGGTGTAGTGTATGGGTTTGTGTTGAGTGTTGAGTGTATGTGTCTAGCTGTGTCTATGTTGGGTGTAAGTTGTCTAGGAGAGTCTATGGTTGCCTGAATGGGTTCCCAATTAGAGACAGCTGATTTCTGTTGTCTCTGATTGGGAGCCCTATTTAAGGTATCCATAGGCTTTCGTTTGATGTGGGTAATTGTCTATGTCTGAACGTTTGTAGCCTGTATGTGCACTACGTTTATTAGCTTCACGGTCGGTCGTTTGTTTGTTTTGTTAGTTTTGTAAGAGTGTTTTGTTTTCGGTTCTACTTCTTCTTAATAAAAAGAAGATGGCTTATTTTCCTACTGCTGCGTTTTGGTCCGTCAATCCTCCACACGATCGTGACAATGTGATCAAACAGCAGAGCACATTAAGGTCAGTATAAATTTTGCAAAGTTACAATAGTACAGCATGTATTGTTTCAGTTGTAGCCTACAAGTAGGATTTTATTCTGATAATAATTGTAGAATGATGTATTGTTCTCTCTGTCTCCAGAGCCAGGCCCAGCACACAGAGAAGCAGATAAAGAATGAGTTTGAGAAACTTCACCAGTTTCTACGAGAGGAAGAGGAGGCCAGGATAGCTGCTCTGAAAGAGGAAGAGAAGCAGAAGAGYCAGAAGATGAAGGAGAAGATAGAGCAGATGAACAGAGAGATATCATCACTTTCAGACACAATCAGAACCATAGAGGGGGAGCTGAAAGATGAAGACATCTCATTCCTGCAGGTAAGAACTGCTCTCTCTCAGACATACATTATAAATTAACTCAAAGATTTATAGATTAATCAATGATATTGAAGACTATATACTCTACTTTACAGAACTTCAAGACCATGAAGGAAAGGTAAGTGATCTGCTTCTCGTCTCTCTCTTCTCTGTGGTTGTGAACCCAACCCCACAGAAGTTCTGACTCCTGAATGTTATTCCAGAGCCCAGTGCACAATGCCAGATCCACAGCTGGTGTCAGGGGGGCTGATAGATGTGGCCAAACACCTGGGAAACCTGAAGTTCAGAGTCTGGGAGAAGATGCAGGGGATCATCAAACACAGTGAGTACTGGATAGGAGAGGACATGACGGAGAATAATGTAAGATAGATTTAATTAAGTAGTCTATTTTAAGTAGTATTCTTAGTGTATATGAAAAGAGACTACATGGTATAATGTGTGGAATATCTCTGTCTTTGTTCTGAAGCTCCTGTGATTCCGGACCCCAACACTGCATCCTCCTGGCTCTCTCTGTCTGATGATCTGACCAGTGTGAGTCAGACTGACCCAGAGCAGCAGCTCCCTGACAACCCAGAGAGATTCATGAAGTATCCAACTGTTCTGGGCTCTAAGGGGTTCAGCTCAGGTAAACACAGCTGGGAGGTGGAGGTGGGGGACCATCCTGACTGGAACCTGGGCATGGCTAAAGAGTCAACTGACAGGAAGGGGGAGCTGTATATATCACCAGAGTATGGAATCTGGGCTATAAACAAGAGGAGTGGTAAGTATACTAATGGAATGGGAGAGACCCTCCTCCTGAAGAAGATACCCCAGAGGATCAGAGTGCAGCTGGACTACGACCAGGGGGAGGTGTCCTTCTACGACTCCAAAGACATGACACTCATCTCCACTCATAAAGACACATTCACTGAGACTCTCTACCCATTCTTCTCTATTGGACCAGCTGGTGATGCCAAATGCACTGGTGTAGAGATCTGCCAATAATAAGGTGTGTGTGTGCGCGTGCGTACGTGCGTGCGTATGAGAGAGAAAGAAACATGAGTCAACTATACTTATACTTTTCTTCTAAATGTTCCTCATCAGCATCTTGCAGCCTTTTCCGACAAATTCTCTGTCCCTCCCCAGGCTCACCATCTAGTCAGTAATTAACTAATATGGACAGGGCCGTAACTACATACAGTATGAGGACACCTACAGTAGGTCCAGACCTCTGACATGCTTTCTAATGAAAACACTCAGTCAGGGTCTCAACTTACTGTTGAGAGTTAAAATAGTAGAATACACAATGGGAAATTTAATTACTTACTGTAGTTTTCCTCTTATGTCACTCACTGACTTTCACTCAATCAGCCCATGTCAGTTAAAAATGTTTTGATTGGTGAATTAGTCTAGTTAATCTAGCCAGTTATCTAAACTTGTTGACAACATGGCTGAATTACTCACTGGGAACGCAGTCCTCCAGGGGCCCTCACCTCCAGGGGCCCTGACCTCCAAGGGCTCTGACCTCCAGGGGCTCTGTCCTCCAGGGGCTCTGACCTCCAGGGGCTCTGACCTCCAGGGGTCCTGACCTCCAGGGGCTCTGACCTCCAGGGGTCCTGACCTCCAGGGGCCCTGACCTCCAGGGGCCCTGACCTCCAGGGGCTCTGACCTCCAGGGGCCCTGACCTCCAGGGGGCCCATTTGATTTTCTTAGTCACTTTCACTCAGATATCATATTAACATGGCATCAGTCATTGCAAAATATGTAGAATTGCAGGAAATTAGCTGGTTATGTAAATAAAATACTGTTTCTGCTAACAGATCCCTCTGTATGTATTAAATTAAAGTTTTTAATCACGGTGCAGAGTTAATGCTGAGTTAATGTGAGAGGCTAATTGTAAATCTAACAGGCTAGGTGTTTGTAGATGGACTGAGGTGATTGAAGCTACATCAACCAATGTGATAATGGCTGTAGTCTTTTTCTTGCTGGTTACTGCTGTTTTCCAAATAGCATTTCGAGTTTTAAAATTGTATATGATTAATGTGTTTCGGTCCAGAAGAATGGGGAAATAAGCGGTAGGGAGGAAGATAGAGGAAGCTGAGTGTGAGAAGAACTGGATTATAGTGGAGAACGCAAAAAGAAATGAGAAGTGAAGTGGTAGTTCTGTAATTCCAAGCCTCTTTTTTTGGTTGGAATAAGGCTTTTGGATCAATGTTATCTGGGAGATTCGTTTGAAGTCTCTATTAAAATTGTGGATGAGGTAGCATCGATAATTGTTTTTGTGTTTCTACGGAACAGAAGGAACATGCTTTGCGCCTCAAGAACATGTCAGATTGGAATGTGTAGTGTGTGGATCTTCAAAGCAGAGCGCCTATCAAGGGGGTTATCTCTGGGGTGGCGCTATAAATAAATGCAAAGGATATACCTGAATTGGACCAAGTGGTTGGTGCACAACGACTGACCCGCATGGTAGATGGAGAAGCCCAGTCCATCCATTTTATTGTTTTTGATGAGTCTCTCCCCACTCCATATAGAACCAATCAGTCGATATAATCGAGAACTATCATCAGAAATAACACAATGTGAATCAGACAGTGGGGTTCCGCCTGACCCACTAGTTGGTCAGAAGGTTAAAATCAACGTTTCATATCGTAGTTTCCAAGTCGTCAAAATCGGCCACAGCTGTTATTACACCCCATAGGTAATGACCATTTTTATTGTTTGGGTTATATTTGATTCCATGTGAGAGCCTTCATGGTCAAACACATGCAGTGTGATGAATGTAAAGTATTTGTTAATGTGTCAAGTGTGTGTAGACGGGAGGAGTATTATATGCCAGCTGAGCCTAAATGCTGCAATTGTGGTGGTGAACATGCACCTGAATTTCTGAAGTGTCCTGTTAGGGTGAAGGAGACGGAGGTGGTAATAATAAGGCCTGTCCAGAATGTCTCCTATCCGGAGCCGTTGAGGAGAGTGAAGTTGAAGAATAAATAAATGGTAGTAAAAGTAGAGACACCAGATGATGTTACTTGTCAACAGAGGATCATGACATGTTACATGTTAAGAAGGTGGACTTTGTAGAGATTATTCCTTGTCAACAGAGGATCCTGACATGTTACATGTTAAGAAGGTGGACTTTGTAGAGATTATTCCTTGTCAGCAGAGGATCCTGACATGTTGCATGTTAAAACCTCTCTAGGGTATGTGGAACGTTAACGTCCCACCTCATCAACAGCCAGTGATACTGCAGGGCGCCATATTCAAAACAACAGAAATCCCATAATTTAAATTCCTCAAACATACAAGTATTTTACACAATTTTTTCAGCTACACTTGTTGTAAATCCAGCCAAAGTGTCCGATCTCAAAAAGGTTTTACGACGAAAGCACACCAAACGATTATGTAAGGTATGAGCCAAGTCACAGAAAAAGACAGCCATTTTTTCAGCTAAAGAGAGCATTCACAAAAAGCAGAAATAGAGATAAAATTAATCACTAACCTTTGATAATCTTCATCAGATGACACTCATAGGACTTCATGTTACACAATACATGTATTTTATGTTCGGTAAGGTTCATATTTATATCCAAAAATCTGAGTTTAGGCAAGACTCTACTGTATCACTTGGCAAAAAGCCTGAGAAAATGCATAGCGCCAAATTAAAATGAATGACTATGAAAATTACTATAAAATCAAACTTTCATTAAATCACACATGAAAGATATCAAATTAAAGCTACACTGGTTGTGAATCGAGCCAACATGTCAGAATTCAAATAGGCTTTTCAGCGAAAGCATACGATGCTATTATCTGAGCATAGCACCATTGTAAACAAAAGAGAGAAAACATTTCAACCCTGCAGGAGCGACACAAAACGCAGAATAAAAATATAATTCATGCCTTAACTTTGACGTGCTTCTGTTGTTGGCACTCCAATATGTCCCATAAACATCACAAATGGTTCTTTTGTTCGATTAATTCCGTCGATATATATGTCCAAAATGTCAATTTATTTGACACCGGTTCCAACTTGCTCAAACATGACGACAAAATATCTAAAAAATTACCTCTAAACTTTGCCAAAAAATGTCAAACTACTTATGTAATGCAACTTTAGGTATTTTTTAACGTTAATAATCGATAAAATTGAAGACGGGATGATGTGTTCAATACAGGATTAAAACGATTTGTAGCATTCCTTCTGTTTGATTGAAATGCATGTTTAGGACACCAGGAGTGCCTCGACTTCAAGATGGCCGTATTTCTTCATTACACAAAGGAATAACCTCAAGCTATTTCTCACGACTGTTGACATCCAGTGGAAGCCGTAGGAACTGCAAGCAAGTTGCTTAGAAATTTGGTTTCCCAATGAAATCCCATTAAAAAGACAGTGACCTCAAAAAAAATTAAATCTGAATGGTTTGTCCTCGGGGTTTCGCCTGCTAAATAAGTTCTGTTATTCTCACAGACATGATTCAAACAGATTTTGATTTAAACAGATTTGTTTTATATCTAAATCTACTAATAATATGCATATCTTATCTCCTGGCGATGAGTAACTGGCAGTTGAATTTGGGTATGTTTTTCATCCAAACGTGAAAATGCTGTCCCCTACCCTAGAGAAGTTAAGAAGGTGGACTTTGTAGAGATTATTCCTTGTCAACAGAGGATCCTGACATGTTGCATGTTAACCTTTACAGCCCCGGGGTTCCGCTAGCGGAACCTCCCCCCCCACATTCCACTGAAAAGGAAAAAATATTTTTTTGAAATATTTAACTTTCACACATTAACAAGTCCAATACAGCAAATGAAAGATAAACATCTTGTGAATCCAGCCAACATGTCAGATTTTTTAAATGTTTTACAGCGAAAACACCACGTATATTTATGTTAGCTCACCACCAAATACAAAAAAGCACAGACATTTCTTTCACAGCACAGGTAGCTTGCACAAAACCGACCAAATAGAGATATAATTAGTCACTAACCAAGAAACAACTTCATCAGATGACAGTCTTATAACATGTTTTACAATAAATCTATGTTTTGTTCGAAAAATTTGCATATTTCAGGTATCATAGTTTTACATTGCAGCTACAATCACAAATAGCACCGAAGCAGCAGAGAACAATCAAGAACCAACGTCGAAATACCTAAATACTCATCATAAACATTTATGAAAAATACATGGTGTACAGCAAATGAAAGATAAACATCTTGTGAATCCAGCCAATATTTCAGATTTTTTAAGTGTTTTACAGCGAAAACACAGATATAGCATTATATTAGCTTACCACAATAGCCAAAAACACAACCCATTAATCAGCAGCAAAAGTTAGCGATCGCAAAAAAACAGCAAAAGATATATAATTTTTCACTAACCTTGACAAGCTTCATCAGATGACAGTCCTATAACATCAGGTTATACGATACACTTATGTTTTGTCGAAAATGTGCATATTTAGAGCCGAAATCCGTGGTTATACATTGTGCTAACGTAGCAACTTTTTCCAGAATCTCCGGATATATTTCTGACACTCACCTAGTAAATACTAGCACTAAATATCATGAAATCACAAGTCCAAGACACCAGATGAAAGATACACATCTTGTGAATCCAGCCATCATTTCCGATTTTTAAAATGTTTTACAGCGAAAACACTATGTATTTCTATTAGCTAACCACGATAGCCAAAAGACCCAACCGCATATTTTCAAAAAAAAATTTACTGCCATAGTTAGCTATCACAAATTCGACCAAATAAAGATAGAAATTAGTCACTAACCAAGAAACAACTTAATCAGATGACAGTCTTATAACAGATTTATTGTATAGCATATGTTTTGTTCGAAAAATGTGCATATTTCAGGTATAAATCATAGTTTTAATCATAGTTTTTATACCAAATCTTAATTTGTTCAGAGCGTTTTGAATAGCGGGTAGTTAGAATGCAAGAATGCGTCTTTTTGCGAGACTGACCTTGAAAAAGGTCATGTCTCGTTTTGTTTTGAGTTTTCTCAATGGCAATATTAATCTGATCATTTTTGTACCCCCCCTCCTTGAACTTTCTTTGCGTCTCAGCCATATTTCTGTCGAAATCTGATTGTTTTTTGCAAATTCTTTTGATTTGGTTTTATTCTGTTATTTGCATCGACTTGTTTTTATGAAATATTTTATGGAATATTATTTTGTTATGTTCTTGGTTAAGATACTGTTACAAACACATTTGGAACGCAATCTGTTTAACAATATTAATTTAGAAATATAGAAATATTTATTTAGAAATTTAATTTCTCCTAAAGTTGTGTTAAATGTATAAGCTTATCTGCATTGGTTCTCTGTTTCTACCTATTTTAACATTCAAAGATATTGACCTCTGAATCCTCACTAGATTGAACCATATCTTCCAACATTAACTATTGTCTTTGGTGGAAATGTGAATAACTCGAATCCTTGTCAGAATGTCCTTTTTCAGTTTCAACATTTACCTGTATATGTCCCTGACAGTGTCTGCAACATTACAACATGAAACGATGACTTGATACTGGTCTGACTATTGAGCTATAGAGCTCTGTGTTAAACTGTTATTAGTGAATGTTCTACATGTTACTGGGTCTGGGAGGACATCATGTACAACACAACGTCTGTCATTATTGGTGCTGATGTGAAGCTATGCAACAAACTGACATTAAAAGATAATCAAAGAAACATCTTTATTTCCTGTCGTTGTTATTGGTTGTGTGAAACATTGATCATCAACAGAGGTCATGTATTAAACTGAGATAATGTCATGCTGAAGGTTGCCTATGATTGAAGATTTTACAACATGGACTGGTAATATTTAATGTACATGTTTCAGTATTTAATTATTTATAGGTATTTAGTGAATTTAGTTTTGTCTGCTAAACTGCATGCTGGTACTAGTGACTGGTCTGCAGTGACTGAGTGCAGTTGAGTTGTTAACCACCAGATGGAGGACTTGAGATACAAAAGCTCAGCCTTTTGTTAAGATGACCTGAAACCAGGTGTCTGAGTTGTTACATGTTTGGTATGGTAAGTATACGTTGTGGACATCTGTGTTGTATTGTGTATTGTGAGTATAGCAGGTTCCTGCTCTCTCTCTCAGGTCCTGTAAATGCACAACAGGACAGCATCGACCGTGCTGGACATACCAATGTTCACTACTGTACATAGTTACCACCTCAAACTCAGGTGTTGTCCCCCCCTCTTCTAAGCTGCTGCTACTCTCTGTTATTATCTATGCATAGTCACTTAACTCTACCTAAATGTACATATTACCTCAATTACCTCGACACTGGTGCCCCTCGCACATTGACACATTGACTCTGTGCCGGTACCGCCTGTATTAACACCCGCTACAGTTATTTACTGCTGCTCTTTAATTATTTGTTGTTCTTCTCTCTTTTTTAGGTATTTTTTAAAACTGCACTGCTGGTTAAATGCTTGTCAGTAAGCATTTCACTGTAAGGTCTACTACACCTGTTGTATTCGGCGCATGTGACAAATAAGATTTGATTTGATTTGAAAAAACTCAGGGGTTTATTTAGAATGGGTTCTCCAGACACAGTTTGTTACCTGTAGACATGCTAGGTTAGACCCATTCAACCATGCATTATCCATACACAACCCCCCAAGTATACATAGTGTTATTTTAGAATGATTCAAAATAAAACTTCACACCACTCTTCTATGTTCTCTCTCTGGTGAGCTCTAGTTACTACTAAATTACTAAACAATTAGTCAGACAAATGTTCCTGAGACTTGCAGGTAACTTCCTTTGTTTCCTATATGAGTTGTGGTACTGTCTGCTGTTTGACAATTCTCCTCTTAAAACCTGTTAAGGCTGCAAGCCCGAGGCCGGTACACTTATGACAACATCCAGCTCAAGTGCAGAGCGCGAAATTCAAAATCTATTTTTTTTTAATATTTAACTTTCACACATTAACAAGTCCAATACAGCATTTGAAAGATAAACATCTTGTGAATCCAGCCAACATGTCCGATTTTTAAAATGTTTTACAGCGAAAACACCACGTATATTTATGTTAGTTCACCACCAAATACAAAAGAGGACAGACATTTTTCACAGCACAGGTAGCATGCAGGTAGCAGCACAAAGCAACCTAACTAACCTAGAACCAACCAAACTAACCTAGAAACAACTCCCTCAGATGACAGTCCTATAACATGTTACACAATAAATCTATGTTTTGTTCGAAAAATTTGCATATTTGAGCTATAAATCAGTTTTACATTACTGTACATCATAGCTACAGTCAGAAATAGGCAACGGGAGTAGCCAGAGTAAATACAGACACCAACGTCAACTACCTAATTACTCATCATAAAACATTTCAGAAAAATATATGGTGGATAGCAAATGAAAGACAAAGATCTTGTGAATACAGACAATATTTTCGATTTTTTAAGTGTTTTACAGCGAAAACACAATATAGCGTTATATTAGCTTACTGCAATAGCTAACACACAGCAGCATTGATTCCAAGTAATCGGTAGCGATAGCACAGTTCGACAGATATATGAAATAGCATCCCAAATTGGGTCCTACCTTTGTTGATCTTCCATCAGAATGTTGTACAATGGGTCCTTTGTCCAGAACCGTCTTTATTTGGACCCAGAACGAACTCTTTCCCTCTTGAATTAGCAAGCACACTGGCCATGCGACGCCAACCTCTCCTTCATGAGCAAAGTCATACAACGCATCACGCCTAAAGTCCCGAATAAATTTCAATAATATAATAAAACTATATTGAAAAAACATACTTTAGGATGATATTGTGACATGTATCAAATAAAATCTAAGCCGGAGAATGTATTCGCCCATAACGACGGGTTTCCATAAGGCGATTCCAGGTCCTACTTCGCGCTCTCGAAAAAAATAATAATGGCGGACCTCTCATTCCAAGAGGGTGTATTCAATCTCTGAACAAGATAATCAACTCATTTCTGCTCTCACTTCCGCTTGACACCCAGGGGAAGGTGTATGACGTGTTTCTACAGTCCTAAGTGACATGCCCTTTTATAGACAAGCTCTTGAAGAGAGACCTCGCTTTCGGAAATCTCACTTCCGGATAGGAAATGGGCTGCAGAAGGAGTTCTGTTTCACTTAGAGAAATAATTCAAACGGTTTTAGAAACTAGAGAGTGTTTTCTATCCAATAGTAATAATAATATGCATATTGTACGAGCAGGAATTGAGTACGAGGCCGTTTGAAATGGGCACCTCTTTCCAGGTTACTCAATACTGCCCCTTCAGCCATAAGAAGTTAAGTGCCAATTGGTGTCGTTCCTTCTGACGTCTGAGACAAACAGAGGTGTGTGTTGCGTATCTGTGTGCATTCCATTCACAGCTCTGTGAGAGAGTGGAGGGAGCAGAGAGAGGGACAGAGAGAGACACCCTCATTACTCCCTCAACACCACCCTCTACCTTGTAATCAGGACCCCACTGACACTTTAGCTGGGCCAGATGGAGTCTCTCTCTATGATGTGTGGTGTCTGACTGGCTAGGACTGGGAAGGATGGAGCACACACTCCCTCTCTCTTCTTTTCCACAGTACCCCTCTCTCAACACCCTCCATCTCTCTCTCTCTCTCCTTTTCTCCCCCCTCTCTCTGTCAGACAGAGATTAGGGTTCCAGGGACCTTCAGGTTCTATTGTAGTGTTAGTGTTGGGATGGTTTCACCACAGAGCAGGAAGAGATGAAGTGGAGGGTTAGACTCAGTGAGCTGTGCAGAGACAGGATAAATTGAGCCAAGCCGGTGGTGTATTTAAACCAGAAGTGTTATTTTCATTGTGTGGAGAGAAGTTGGAGACTAACCTCCTCCTTGCCACCACTAAGGACTTCAACAATCCACTAATGTCCAAGTTGTTAGCTGATGTCATAAATATAAATTCTGTATGTATTTACACACACACACACACACACACACACACCACACACCAACACACCACACCAACAGCACACACACACACACACACACACACACACACACACACACACACACACACACACACAACACAGTCCTTTGTGATGCTGGGGACAGAAGTTGAGGTTAATACTCTCTGCTCTATGGGCTGCATGGAGGCAAGCCTGAGAGAGAGAATGAACAGGAGGGGGAGAATGAAACAGAATAAAGGACGGAGAGAGAGTTGTGAGAATAAAAGAGAAAATGAGGACTAGAAGACAGAATGAGAGAGAATGAGAGAGTTCAGGCAGGTTCTGAAGGAGGTGTTGTGTGAGGAGGGAGGGAGGAGATGAGGGGGAGGGGGGGAGTCAGGGTCTGCTATTAGTAGATCCTAGTGATGGATGACTGCTGTGTGTGTAGGAGAGAGCGAGAGAGAGAGAGAAGAGAGAGAGAAGAGAGAGAGAGAGAGAGAGACTATTTTTTCATTCTGCTCTTTCCTCATTCCCCCCATCATCAGACAAGCAGAGTAGAGCGGGACGGAGAGAGACGTGAGCCAACGAGTACAGAACAGAACAACTCCACTAGACAAGAGAGAGGTGGATAGTTCCCTTTACCAGGAAAGAAGGAGAGAAGAAGATCAAGCCTTTCAGAAAACACCAACAGGAGAAGAAATATGAGACTGCAGCACATTTAAAACCTCTAATCTGCTTTGCTCACCAACCGAGGACTTACTTCTAGCCCCATTTTATGTTGGAACAGTTATATTTCTTTCTCATTCTACAGAAGCCTACACACTGATTGTAGGAAAACGTGCACTGTGTAGTAGGACTTCTTGAAGAGAGAAGGAGGAAGTGGGAAAGAAAGAGAAGTACGTTTTGAGGAGCAGAAGGCTGATGGTGGAGATCATGCCCGGGAGAGAGCTTGTTCTGGGGCAGGCGTGGGGAGTTACCTGGAACTGGGTGTGTGTGCTGTTCTCTGTGCCCCTGGTAACATGCCTATGCCAGCGCATGCCCTGCCCTGTGTACTGCAGTGGGCACCACAGTTGACTGCCATGGTCTGGCATCAAAACTATGCCCCGAAATACCCCGCAAAACAGAGAGAATGTGAGTAGTACTACTTCTGTTGTGTATACCATACCTGCTGTGTGGGTGTGTGTGTGTGTGTGTGTGTTGATGTGTTGTGTGTGTGTGTGTGTGTGTGTGTGTTGTGTGTTGTGTTGTTGTTTGTGGGTGGTGGTGTCTCTCTGTCCTCTACATCCCTCTCTTCTCTCCTGCTCCCTCTCTCCTGGCCTGTGACTCTCACGGCTGTCACTTCCATGTGCTGTGCGAATCTGTTCATGATGACACTCAACTAGACCTCTAGCTTCCTGCCTGTTATACTGTACCTGGTTTGTCCTGGTGGAATTTACAGGGACATTTAACCAACAGAATTAACAGCATGATCAACCATTAAACTGTATGTCTTTGTGTTTTGAGGCAGACAAACAGACTGACAGACAGACAGACTGACAGGCAGATGGACAGATGTGACACAGTACTGGTTTTAAGGTTGAAGGTTGAGGGTCTGCTCTGGTAGTGGTTCATTTGTTTCTAATGAGGATCAGTGTTCATTGAGCAAAACAGGTGTTGTTACTGAAATGGGCAGCTTGAGACCGGTGGTGTGTATGAAATGGGCTCCCCCAAAGGTATAGGAAGTCCCTACATGTGGCCACTGGGGGCAGGTTGAGATGAAGAAGGATTAGTCAGCAATGTCATAAATCTTCAAGATTCTAAAGGAAGTGTGTTGGCACTCAAATATTTTTGATTGAATTGAATAATGTTGTTAAGACATTATCCCTTGTGAATTACAAAAATAATAGCATCTTACTGAATCATTATAATGAGATATTTCTTCTGAGGGAACACAATTGCAGTAGAATTGTTGTTCTTATTTAAAATAAATTTTAATAATTTTATTTTTTGTATGTATTTAGTATTTTATTGTTTGAAAGCCTGCTGGTCTGTTTACCTGAGCTCCACAGGCCCCTCTTAGACAGGGGACTGGGTTTGGGTGGTTACTAGGGTTGAATTGTGGGAACCCGGTTACTGAGATTTACTGCCCAAAACCATTCCCTTTTCCTGGGATAAATACACTACATGACCAAATGTATGTGGACACCTGCTCGTCGAAATTCGCATTCCAAAATAATGGGCATTAATATGGAGTTGGTCCCCCTTTTGCTGCTATAACAGTCTCCACTCTTCTGGAAAGGCTTTCCACTAGATGTTGAAACATTGCTGTGGGGACTTGCTTCCATTCAGCCACAAGAGCATTGGTGAGGTCGGGCACTGATGTTGGGCGATTAGGCCTGGCTCACAGTCAGCTTTCCAATTCATCCCAGAGGTGTTCGATGGGGTTGAGGCAAGTCAAGTTCTTTCACACCGATTTCGACAAACCATTTATGTATGGACCTCACTTTGTGAACAGGGGGCATCGTCATGCTTTAACAAGAAAGGGCCTTCCTCAAACTGTTGCCACAACATTTGAAGCACAGAATAGACTGGAATGTCATTGTATGCTGTAGCGCTAAGATTTCCCTTCACTGGAGCTAAGGGGCCCGAACCATGAAAAAACAGCCCCAGACCATTATTCCTCCTCCACCAAACTTTACAGTTGGCATTATACTATGGGGCAGGTACCGTTCTCCTGGCATCTGCCAAACCCAGATTTGTCCGTTGGACTGCCTGATGGTGAAGCGGAATTCATCACACCAGAGAACGCATTTCCACTGCTCCAAAGTCCAATGGTAGCAAGACGACGCTTGACATTGTGCATGGTGATCTTAGGCTTGTGTGCGGCTGCTCGGCCATGGAAACCCATTTCAAGAATCTCTCGATGAACAGTTCTTGTGATGACTTTGCTTCCAGAGGCAGTTTAGTAGTGAGTGATGCAACCGAGGACAGACCATTTTTACGAGCTACGCGCTTCAGCAGTCAGCAGTCCCATTCGGTGAGCGTGTGTGGCCTACCACTTCACATCCGTTGTTGCTCCTAAATGTTCTACTTCACAATAACTGCACTTACAGCTGACCGGTAAAGCTCTAGCAGGGCAGAAATATGATGAACTGACTCGTTGGAAAGCTGGCATCCTATGACGGTGCCATGTTGAAAGTCAATGAGCTCTTCAGTAAGGCCATTCTACTGCCAATGTTTGTCTATGGAGATTGCATGGCTGTGTGCTTGATTTTATACACCTGTCAGCAACGGGTGTGGCTGAAAAAGCTGAATCCACTCATTTGAAGGGGTGTCCACATACTTTTGTATATATAGTGTAACTGCGAGAAACCGGTAAATTATAATACATTATTTATACATGTATGAACAGCATGTCGTGAAATTGACCTGTTCAATTATATGTGATGTCTAAATCTGGCTTCTCTACGTCCTCTGCATGATGAATCAACCCTCAGGGTGGGGACAGACAGCCCATCTCAGTATGGAGCACAGTTCACAATGCATGTAGACCTATCATCTCACCATACTAACTTTTTCCCCCCTTCTGACAGGTAGGCCTACATTTGCTGCAGCATAGCCTATGATACAGTAATATATAGAACGAATGTGCATATAATTTACCATCTCCATCTGGCTTTCGAGGGTCACCTTGTTTTTTGTAAAGTAGTATTTTTTAATTGCAGCTGCAGAGTTTTAAAACAGACTATCACTCTAATATTATTGCTTTAAATCAGTGCACGTGCAAACACTGTCTTTCTCTCTCAAACTCTATTCAAACTGCATTCAAAATAGATAACCCTGTTCTAGATTCATATATAGCCCTATATATAGATGTCCTAGCCTACCTCTTTCAGGTAATACATTCAATGCGGTATTAACCTTATATTTAGCTAATTAATGATGGGTTATGCATAATAAGCTTCTAATTTATAGCCCCTGTCTCTTTTGCAATACACAAGCATCTGTGCTCTGCTGGCCTCTCCTTAAAAAACACTCCTTGGCTCTTGGAGTCCCAAGAAGGATAAGCTAGAGTAGAATAACCTGCTGGACATTATTTATTTTAGCAATAGACTATGAGAAGAAGGCACGATGGCAGTATGTTACGGCTGTCCTCGCTGACAGAAGGTGTGGACCAAAACGCAGAGTGGTTAGTGTTCATTCTTTTAATGAAAGTCAACAAAACACTTCAAAATACAAAAACAACCAACGTGACAAAACCGAAACCGTCCTGTGTGGCAACAAAACCTCCACAGGAACAAACACCCACAAAACACAAGTGAAACCCAGGCTGCCTAAGTATGATTCTCAATCAGGGACAACGATTGACAGCTGTCTCTGATTGAGAATCATACCAGACCGAACACAAAATCCCAACATAGAAAATCAACCATAGACAACCCACCCAACTCAAGCACTGACCAACTAAAATAAATACAAAACAAAGGAAAACAGGTCAGGAACGTGACACAGTAGCCTACAGCAGTTATTCATTCAGACCATAACCATCAATCTTCTTGAAGAGAAGTGAAAGCGTTCTGCATCTAATTCTAGTCCTATATTATTCAAGGACGTCAATAGAATGACAAAGATAAGGACAACAAAACTTATTTCATTTAACTGTTGGAAGCGAGGGAAGACTGAAGCAACAATAGACAGAGAAAGAGGAGACAGGCTAACAGCATTAGGGGAAATATCATGAAAGGTATATTTGCGTCAGCCTACTAATTATACAAAGAGCCTGTACTGGTAACTTCGTAGGCAGCATGTGCTGCACCAGAATCACATGTTCTCTTCTGGTTTGAATGACGTGTGTAATTCCAGTCCACATAATACAGTATTATACAGTATACATTAATACGTCAGCCTACTGGCTAGTTTAATTTGTTTACTGAGGAGAGCATATAGCTAGCTACATCTATGGGCTTTTGTGTTTTTCTGTCGAGCATAATGTACAGTAGCCTATATAATGTATGTAGCCTATTGGATAACGACACAATCATCTGGGCTTTTTTGGGCTCGGGCTCATTAAATGTATTTAATATATGACTCATTAAATGTATTTAATATATGACTCATTAAATGTATTTAATATATGGCTCATTAAATGTATTTAACAAGAGAGAGATTCATATTTACACATTGGAAAAAACGAAACAAAATCCAAAGCCGACTAAATTGCTATCTGACCTAAACAGAGAATATGAATTGGCTGATTATCTCTACTCTGTCAGAGATTCGAAGCAGAGACAGATCCTTACCAAGTACAGGCTGAGTGACCACCGATTGGCAATAGAAACCGGCAGACATAAAAAGAATGGCTACCAAAGAGGAGCGTGTTATGTGGTCACTGAACGAGCAGGGGAGGTAAGAAACAGAGATGCACTTTCTCCTTTACTGTGATAAATATTCCTCACCAAGAAGATTCATTATTCACAGAAATGACTACATTTATTCCAAATTTTAACTTATTAAAATAAGAGGAAAACAAAAATACTCATGGGCGAAGGAGCAATGGCTCCTCTTGCAGCAAAAATACGTATTTTGCCTGCCATAGCCTGAGGGAACCTGAATAATAACATCTGCATAGTAAGCAGTATATACTTATTATGACTGTTATTGTTATTACTGTTATTGTTATTAATAATATTATTGTTGTTTTATCATTCCAAATAGTAATGGTATGGGTGGTAATGGTAATGTATAGCAGTTTAAATGATGGTGGTGGTGGTGGTGCATTACACCATACATACATTCGACTATTGACTGTTACCATTTTATTGTTTACTATTTTTATATTTAATTTTTGTATTATTATTTACTGCCATTTCTATATTATTATTTGTCATTGTTTTTAACTGTATTACAATGTATATGTATACTTGTTGCTTTGGCAATATTGACACAATGTTTTTCATGCAATAAAGCAGCTTGAATTTGAATTTGAATTTGAAAATTTGAGAGAGAGAGAGAAGAGAGAGATTGGGGACTTCCGCAGGGGAAGGAAGCTAGTCATTTAAACAAGCAGAACTCTTCATTTCTTCTCTCCTTCTGTTGTCAATTACTACAGGTTGCAGATGTCCCCCGGTCCACACACAATGCAGTAACATGAGAGATGATTGGCTCTATTGGTTCGAGGCCTGAAACAGCTCCAGTAGAGGTAACGCTAAGGAATCTGACCCACCTGAGGAGCTCTCTCTGGGGTCATGGACTAGGGTTGAATATATTTTCCCGCTATTTTGCAAATGTTCATCCCGAGAATAATCACTTTTCTCCAAGTAACCTGGTATTATCAGAAGTGTCATTCAAAAGCATTATAATCATGATAAATATGTCTGGATTTGATTAGAGCTTTGATCAGCATGAACATTCAACCTGATGCTACATGAGCCTGATGAGCCATATATTAAATACATTTAATGAGTCATATATTAAATACATTTAATGAGTCATATATTAAATACATTTAATGAGTCATATATTAAATACATTTTATGAGGCCATATATTTAAATACATTTAATGAGTCTATATTAAATACATTTAATGAGTCATATATTAAATACATTTAATGAGTCATATATTAAAAACATTAATGAGCCATATATTAAATACATTTAATGAGTCATATATTAAATACATTTAATGAGCCATATATTAATAATTTAATGAGCCATATATTAAATACATTTAATGAGTCATATATTAAATACATTAATATGAGCCATATATTAAATACATTTAATTAGCCATATATTAAATATATTTAATATGACTCATTAATACATTTAATGAGTCATATATTAAATACATTTAATGAGTTATATATTAAATACATTTAATGAGTCATATATTAAATACATATGAGTCATATATTAATACATTTAATGAGCCATATATTAAATACATTTAATGAGCCATATATTAAATACATTTAATGAGCCATATATTAAATACATTTAATGAGTCATATATTAAATACATTTAATGAGCCATATATTAAATACATATTTAATGAGCATATATTAAATACATTTAATGAGTCATATATCAAATACATTTAATGGGCATATA
>NW_019943625.1:69793-76467 GCF_002910315.2 Salvelinus sp. IW2-2015 | reverse complement strand
CGTACAGGGTGTGTATGTGTGTGTGTGTGTGTGGTGTTGTTGTGTTGTTGGTGTGTGTGTGTGTGTGTGTGTGTGTGTGTGTGTGTTGTGTGTGTGTTGTGTGTGTGTGTGTGTGTGGTGTGATCTGTGTTTGTCTGTGTGTGTCGTGTGTGTGTGTGGTGTGTGTGTGGTTGTTGTGTTGTGTGTGGTGTGTGTGTTGGTGTGTTGTGTGGTGTGTGTGTGTGTGTGTGTTGTGTGTGTGTGTGTGTGTGTGTGTGTGTTTGAAAGCCTGAGAGACCGGGCGGAGAGAGACTAAGCAGTAGATAGCATCCTCTCCCATAGAGAAGGCCTGCAGACCCACACACACACATGCTATAACACACACACACACAACACAACACATGCATATACACACCACCAACACACACCACAACACACATGCATGCATATTTACACAACAAACTCAAGCACACATCCCCATTTCAACAGTCAATATCTGTCTGCTACCTCAGTGGATTAAAAACTCACCAGGCAATGGTCCATCCCTCCCCACTGCTAATCCAAACCAAACGCCCTCACTTCAGTGTTGCCCCCTCGATCCCTCTCCCTTAATGACCACTTCAAGGGACCTGATACACAGTTACCTGTACAACCTCATCTGTAAATAGCCCATTCCCAAGCTACTCCTCATTCCCCATATCTGTATTTATTTATTTATCTTACTCCTTTGCACCCAATATCTCAACTTGTACATTCATCTTCTGCCCACATCCTACCGATTCCCAGTGGTTTAATTGCTAATTGTTAATTACCTATGCCACCACGGCCATTATTGCCTTACCTCTCTTATCACTTACCTCATTTGCACATCTGTATAATAACATTGTTCTTTACTGTATTATTGATTTTTATGTGTTGAGCTATGTCCAGTGTGACAGCATTCGTGTTGTTGTATGTGCTCGAACTGGCGTTTGCTTATCTTGCCAGGACGCAGTTGCGAAATTAGAGAGAACTTGTTCTCAGCTAGCCTACGAGCTAGGCTTAAATGTAAGGTGAAATACAAAATATCAAAAACAATAAAGACAACAAGATATAAAATATAATTAGGAGAAAATAATAGAATATGCTCACAGTAGTCATGCAGAGTGTGTGCGAAGATTTATGCGTAGGCATCAGCAGTTTTTTCCTATTGTATGTCAGTCACAGAACAACATGACAGTCAATCAATTAGCGCCCATGTAAGGCTAACATTTTATTGACTTGCCAGTATGTTACGTCTAGCCAGCTTACGTCGTTGTAAGAGCCCTTATGTATTCGACATGTCCATGGCCAAATTATTTATTATAGTCACCCTCACTCAGAGTATCGAGTGGAGTGAGGACATGGCATTACATAAAGTCATGGCAAAGATGTGATAGAACTGCAGGAAATTTGCATATTAGCATTAAACAACTGCCACCACCGGATCGCTACCATACGAGGCGGCCGGACATCATATCAAGTACCGATGTAGTAAAGATCTTGATATGTTTTATTGGCTATGCCATACCACAGCATATTTTTGCAGATTTATCTGCACAAAATGCAACTAACATGACCGTATGTTCTAGCTTCCAACCAGATGCAGTAAATACACGCCCTCACAACAATACATGCACTAAGAGTGCACCCCCCCCCCCCCAAAAAGGAATTAAAGAAAATAATGTATAGGAAATATCAGATTGAGCGTTTTAAGCCCTTGTCGTTAAGCAATTTACTACATTGATTTTGCTTTGGTCCTCCAATGGTATGTGCATTTGATATCTTTTAGATTTGACTCTCAAACAACACACAAAATCACTAGATGTCCTAACAGAACATCACGATTTTAACACTAGCATAGCGAGCCCACAACGTTACGGATCAAGCGAACATTAACTACACAACTAGCTCACTCTATCACAGCAATGCCAGGACTGACATCAACCAACAAAAGACAAACACACTCGACTCTATCTAAACCGCCCTCACACCACAATTCATGCGAACAAATCTTAACACATTGCGTGCAAATTCTAACCTATAATTACAACCCACACTCGCGTATCACATAAAAGCGAAGTTGAAAGCACGAGCGAACACCTGAGCAACTTCACTTCAAACAAACGACACAACACCACACAACACCACACCACACACACACACATACTTTGGAGGTTCCCAACCTCATTTCTAACATAGTATATATATATATACTGGGTATATTTTATTGGGGGCTAAGAGGCGCCTCACTCCACTCTGCTATTTTGCGACGAACCTCTGCACTTC
The DNA here is from genome assembly GCF_002910315.2 of Salvelinus sp. IW2-2015. Lineage (NCBI taxonomy): Eukaryota > Metazoa > Chordata > Actinopteri > Salmoniformes > Salmonidae > Salvelinus > Salvelinus sp. IW2-2015. Next base: position 74,181 of record NW_019943625.1, on the reverse strand, counting down.
ACAATATGACATCCTGTTCTTAACACATTGATTTTCGACAGAGCCATTTACATCCGCGTACTGAGAGAGAAGTATTCCAAAGAATTTTGTTCATTCAGACTCAGTAGAGTGATTTAGCACGGTTATAGTTTCTATCTTGCTTGGTGTAAAGATACCAATATTCTAAGAACCTCGATTTGTTGAGAGAACAAGACTAATTTTACATGATGTAGTAAACCATGTAAAGCAAGCATTACAATTTTCGTATTGACGATGCACAACTGCTGAGAAACGAATTACCGCAATTAGATGGATATGTTACATTTCGAGATATGAAGAGGTATCAAATTGTGGGATATCCAAGTGATCCATTTATGCGATATGTACGAAAGTACAATTCATATGAGTGTTAACAAATGACCACATACGCGAAGTTACGATTTGGTTAACATAATGGGCAAACAAAAGAATGTGATCGTTATGAGGAGAATGATTATATCCGAAATTCCACGCAAAATTAATAACCCAATAATGTTGTATATGAATGATATAGCACGGAAGAGAGTATAAGCACAATCATTATAAATATATGTTAAGTAGCACATTCCAATTTGTTCAGAGACGTTAGCTGTAATGTTAGGTTACGAAGGAGGCATCCGTTACACGCAGGCATAGGGGGTAAAGTTAGAGAGTATTAAGGGAGAAAGGGTTAGCTGAAGAATGACAGAAAGTAGTTGCCAAAGTAGACCTAAAAAGTCATAAGAGTTGCAAAGTTTTGTAATGAGCTTAAAATGCCCATCCTACTCCACCGAGCCGACCAACCAGCCCTTGAGTAACCTTCATGTCTTATAATGACCATACCGAGCCTAACATAGCATACTAATTTCAGTCTCGAGGAGGTACATTACTATTTACGCCAGTCTAATAGAAGACCAGCGCTGGCACACGAGCAAGTTGCTGCAAGAAAGCAAATGTATGATATTCTGATTTTTCCTTGGTCGACCCAGCGTTTTACCACAACTGACTACTTTTTACTTGTGATGAACGACTTCAGAAAATTTATACATGAGCAATGGTGTTGAATCAGTGAACTGCACAAGATTTGCGCAGGTATAAGAAATGACGAAAGATGCAGGAGAGAGAGCAGATGATGCCTGACCAGGCAGTAGCACGACAATATTTATCGCCCGATACACCGGAGGATAGTGCGACGCAGTCTGACCGCAGTCAGAAATTCCGACTGTATAGGACCGTATTATTCTTAGTGTCCCGACTTAAAAGAAATGCTAGCCTTAGCGTTACTCCCAAGTATCTGATGCTGCTGTATGTCATTAGTAGCCTATCCAAACTTCGCTAACTGCCTGGTCCTCAAGCGACTCATATTGTCCCTTATAACACTCTGAACATCAATGCAAATGTTAATCGAGAAAACTCAGAATTAGAGACACAGTCAGTTCAGCATCATGGTTGCGCAACATTTCTAATAGGCTATGCAATTGCGTGACGAACGCGTCTATGAGAGAAAGAGAGGAAGATGACGCCAATTCAGAGCGTAAGTAGTCGCTGAACTAGATGAATTCAATTCCTCAACCATTGTAGGACACACCTATTAAGCACACTGCTTGCTGTATACGAAGCAGATATGAAACCATATCTAGGACAGACATGGTAAGAATAACCACAGGAAAAAGGGCATTCCTCATTCCGCTATTTAAGTGCATAGATTAGACATATCGTGAATTTCCCAGCTGCCCCATGGTTCCGAGGACAAGAACGTTGAGGAATGGACTTTGTACCATCTAAATAAAACTCATTTCACACACAATAATTTAGATATATGTAAAAGATAAATTAAATTAAGAATAGATCGATAAATGAGGAGAGAATGGAACAATATTACGTATAATGTAGTAAGAATGGGAAAAGAATGACATTATCACTTGTGAATGATTACCTGCATGGTGCAGTAGGCAAAGAAAACACACGGGGATTAGTAATTTTATTATAAAAATCATAGTCAACACACCTCATGTAGCCGAAGTCCTTTAAATAAAGCAGATGTACATGCATAATCACATTATGATGGAGTTCACTTTGGGAAAATATGTTTCCATCAAAAAATTGATGCATTTGGTAACATTTCCACTGCTATATTAACCTAGCTTGCCGTAGTGCATCGAGTTGCATGGTAGCTACAATAATTATAGGAAAATAGGACGCTAAATAGTTTATGCAACATCCTAAGAGACTAGAAAAGCGTTCTGTTGACTGTTTCTTTGAGTGTTGTGTATTGGGGACTAATTTCTTTCTCGAACAGGAAAGAGATAGACGTCACTTTGGAGAACGTAGCTTAGCGTTATAAAGGAGGAACGAGAAAAGTATTTATTGACAAGCTAGTGCTTATTGCTGTCATTAGGCCTACTCATCGTGTTGGCGTTAACGAAAGTAAATGTGGACAGTTCTTCTAACATCTTCAATAGCAGCATGGAATCGATAAAAGCCGATGTTTCTGTCTTCAGTGTAGCACTACTTTGGATGAGATGCCTGTGAGAAGACCCAATCAACGTGACGGGCATTAAGCTAATAAGAATTTGGAGATGTGAGTGAGAGGTGCTTTAGAACAAGGCGCATTGCAAGCAGGGAGAAGATAATTATAATTATTATATCCAGCCAAGGGCACTGTGAGGGAAAGTTGTATGTATGTATCAAATCGATGCTATTCTTCTATGTTTATGTATCAAATCGAATACTACTTTCTAATAACAATTAGGATAGGCTTCATGCAGGTGGAGCGGACTGATTGTGTAGAGAATCGTCATTATTCACTGATCCTCAACTGCCAGCTAAAGCCAGAATATTGCTATTAGCCAAGGAACTCTGTAATTCTGTCAGAGTGGTCATTGGGTTCTTGGTCTTGTCCCTGGTCCTTCATGCCCGGTTGCTCAGTTTGGTCAGTGTGGTGGTGGTAGGGTAGCTTTCTGGTAGCTTTGGTTTATGATTTGTTTAACATTTTCTTAGTTACTACATGATTCCATATGTGTTATTTCATAGTTTTGATGTCTTCACTATTATTCTACAATGTAGAAAATAGTAAAAAAAAAGAAGAAAAAGCCTTGAATGAGTAGGTGTTCTAAAACGTTTGACCGGTAGTGTATGCCTCATCACAATTATATCTCTAAGATATACAGACAGTTCCTTGCAGAGGAAGTCACAATTATTCGAATCACAACCAAGTCTCAAGTCACATTGTCCAAGTCTTAAATCGAGTCCCAAGTCGAACCGGTCGAGTCTCGAGTCAAGTCCAAGCCCTGAATTCTCAAGTCTATACATGCAATGACTTGTTCAGCTCCAAATCTGTGTCTATTTACTGAGGTTCCCAGATGACCTTTTCATCATTTTATCTATAACACATTTTGATGATGTAATAATCAATTTTGATATCAAATTCCAAATGCAAGTTAATTATCAATGTCAAGCAATATCATACCAAAAGACCAGTACACCTATGCAAGTCATTGTTGCTTGGTGCTCCATTGATGGTGAGCCTGCAAAGTAAACTGTTTATATTCTTGTTTGCACCTGATCTTATAGCTGAGAAGCAAATCAGCAGTCTGTTCTCTAGCTCAGTGTTTCTCAAACTTTTTGACCCCCAACCCTTAAGAAGCAGGGTTCAAAGCTCGGGTTCCCTCACGCAGGCCCATCTGAAATATGAAAAGAATCAATCAAACTGTCCTATTGTTGTTCTGCAAAGATGCCTCTGTAGTAGATTTCTAAATGGGATTATATGGATAAACGTAGGCCTACTAGGTTTTTCTCAGGCAAAACCTTGCGAAAATGAGCAAGTGCTTTCTGGTCACTAATCTCTGCGCACTCTCCTTTGTGTGTCAATGCTGAGGACCGGTCATTGGTCAACAACCAAGTCGTGCAACTTTTTGGTTCTGAAGCACAGATTAGATATTTTTAAACAATAATTTGGTAAAGTACCATATATTAACAACCAGATCAAATAGACAAAGGTATATTTATAAAATACAAATGGTAGGCTATATGTATCCCTTTACAATATGTATGACTAATATGTAGTTTCCCCATTCAATTGTGATTTTGGAGTGATTTGTTTTGACTTGCCCCGGGCAAGCGGGCATGCATTTATGTCGAGCCCTGCTCTCTCTCCCTCCCTACTTCTCTATCCCTCTTACCTATCTATCCCTCCCTACCTCTCTATCCCTCTTACCTATCTATCCCTCATCTCTAACTCTCCACCTACCTCCTCCTATCCTCATCTCCACCTCCCTCATCTCTAACTCTCCACCTACCTCCTCCTATCCTCATCTCCACCTAACTCATCTCTAACTCTCCACCTAACTCATCTTATCCCCCTATCCCCCTCTCCACCTCCCTCATCTCTA
>NW_019943625.1:62673-69689 GCF_002910315.2 Salvelinus sp. IW2-2015 | reverse complement strand
CTCCCTCATTCCTTAACTCTCTCCCTACCTCCTCCTATCCTCATCTCCACCTCCCTCGTCTCTAACTCTCCACCTAACTCCTCTTATCCCCCTCTCCCCCTCTCCACCTCCCCTTATATCTAACTCTCCACCTAACTCCTCTTATCCCCTATCCCCATCTCCACCTCCTCATCTCTAACTCTCCACCTACCTCCTCCTATTCCTCATCTCCACCTCCCTCGTCTCTAACCTCCACCTAACTCCTCTTATCCCCCTCTCCCCTCTCCAACCTCCCTCATATCTAACTCTCCACCTAACTCCTCTTTATCCCCCTATCCCATCTCCACCTCCCTCATCTCTAATCTCTCCCTACCTCCTCCTATCTCATCTCCACCTCCCTCATCTCTAACTCTCTCCCCTCTCCTATCCTCATCTCCACCTCCCTCATCTCTAACTCTCCACCTACCTCCTCCTATCCCCCTCTCCACCTCCCTCATCTCAAACTCTCTCCTATTTCCTCATGTCCCCTCTCCACCTCCTTTCATCTCTCTATCCCTCCCTCTCTCTATCTCGACCTCTCTACAATCTCTGTCTCCCTCCTTTCCTCTATCCCGAGTGATCGCCAGTTCACAGCAGCGGAAGGGGAGAAATAGAGAGAGAGGAGAGAGAAGGAGAAGGAGAGAGAGAGGAGAGGGCAAACAGAGCCCCAGGACAAGCAACAATATTAGACCCAACCAAATCATGAAAAAACAAAAAAGATAATTACTTTGAACACTTGGAAAGAATTAACAAAAAAAACAGATCAAACTAGAATAGATATTTGGTTATAAACAGAGAGTAAACACAGTGGCAATATACCTAACCACTGTGACTGACCCATAAAAGGAAAGCTTTGACTCAGTGAGCATAGCCTTGCTATTAGAGAAAGGCCGCCATAGAGACAACTGGCTCTCAAGAGAAGACAGGCTATGTGCTCACTGCCCACAAAAATGAGGTGGAAACTGAGCTGCACTTCATAAACTCCTCCTGCCAAATGTATGACCATATTAGAGACACATATTTCCTCAGATTACACAGACCCACAAAGAATTCAAAACAAACCAATTTTATAACCTTCCCATATCTACTGGTTGAAATCTAACACACGTCGTCCAATCACAGCAGCAAGATGTGTGAACTGTTGCCACAAAAGAAAGGGCAAGCAGTGAAGAAGAACAAACCCATTGTAAATATAACCCATATTTATGCTTATTTATTTTATTTTTTGTACTTTAAATATTTGCACATTCATTACAAACACTGTATATAAGACTTAATATCACATTTTAAATGCCTTTATTCCCTTGAACTTTTGTAAGCGTAATGTTTACTGCTATTTCTTTATTTTGTATTTCACATTTTGTTTATTATCTTTTTCACTTGCTTTGGCAATGCAAACATATCTTTCCCATGCCAGAAAAAGGCCTGCTAATTCAGCTGAATTGTGAGCGAGAGAGAGAACGATGAAGAGAGACGTGGATCCATTTGAAATGAGCTGGGGGATATTGAGTGAGGTGCTCTGACAAGAATTTACAATAATTGGTGCTCTCACACCCCTGTCTCTCTACACAACTCCAAATATTCTCTATAAAGGGCACCTCTCACTCTTTCTCTTTTTCCTCTCTCTCTCTCTCTCTCTCTCTCTCTCTCTGTCTCTCTGTCTCTCTGTTCTCTCTCCTCTTCTCTCTCTCTCTCTCTTGTCTCTCTCCCCCTCTCTCCCCTCTCTCTCTCTCTCTCTCTCTCTCCTCTCTCGTCTCTCTCTCTCTCTCTCTCTCTCTCTCTCTCTCTCTCTCTGTCTCTTCCCCCCCTCTCTCTCTCTTGTCTCTCTCTTCACCCCCCCCCCTCTCTCTCTCTGTCTCTCTCTCTCCCCCCCCCCCCCCCCCCCTCTCCCCCCCCCCCCCCCCTCTCTCTCTCTCCAGCTACATGTCAATGTAAATTCAAAAGAGCAGTGTTTGAACAACATAATAGCACCACCAAGTGTCAGTCTTCAACGCCTGTATTTTCAACACATATTTGAATCTGCCGTTGACACTGCCTGGAGCAAAGTGTGGACTTTGTCAAGGAAGGTTATATATGTAGCGCAATTGTGTTGTGTGTGTCCGTGCTTATTCATGTGGTGTGTTGCTTGAGACCCAGGTATCATTGCGATGTTAGTCATTGGCTGAAAGGCCCAGAGGGAGACACGTGGATACATAATACATATATGTGTGTTTGCAGGAACTGAATGGGAATAACCTCACACGCATCACCAAGACTGACTTTCTGGACCAAGTACCTCCGCGTGCTGTAAGTCATTTACACTGTGTTCATCATCTACTGTGCATGCACACAATTTCCCTGTGCGTATTGTCTAAATGAATACTGTTAATGATGCTGACGCGTCTTGACAATGTCCATCTGTTCTGTTTATGTAGACACTGAACTATTTCTGGCGCTGTTAGTGGTATTAGACAGTCTCACTATAACTAACTCTACAGTCTTGTTATGGTGATAATTGGACTGGTTTTAGATATGATGGAATGTCTCACTAACTCTACAGTCTGTGTATGGTGGTATTGGACTGGTTTTTAGATATGATGAATGTCTAACTAACTCTACAGTCTGATACACCTCTTATAAACTCACTGATAGGAGATCTCTGCTGTCTCGAGTGGCCCTCATACCATCAATTACCACACAAGCACACGCACACCCCCTCTCCCTTTAATATCCCCCTCTCCCACATGCCTTCCCCTTTCATATCCCCCTCTCCCACATAACTTCCCCTTTAAACCCCCCCCTCCCACATCCTTCCCCTTTAATACCCCCCTCTCCCACATACCTTTCCCCTTTAATATCCCGCTCTCCCACATACCTTCCCCTTAATATCCCCGTCTCCCACATACCTTCCCCTTTAATATCCCCCTCTCCCACATGCCTTCCCCTTCATACCCCCTCTCCCACATACCTTCCCCTTTAATATCCCCCTCTCCCACATACCTTCCCCTTTAATACCCCCCTCTCCCACATACCTTCCCTTTAATACCCCCCTCTCCACATACCTTCCCCTTTAATATCCCCCTCTCCCACATACCTCCCCTTTAATACCCCCTCTCCCACATACCTTCCCCTTTAATACCCCCCTCTCCCACATACCTCCCCTTTAATATCCCCCTCTCCACATACCTTCCCCTTAATACCCCTCTCCCACATACCTTCCCCTTTAATACCCCCCTCTCCCACATACCTTCCCCTTAATATCCCCCTCTTCCCACATACCTTCCCCTTTAATTTCCCCCTCTCCACATTACCTTCCCCTTTAATACCCCCCTCTCCCACATACCTTCCCTTTAATTTCCCCCTCTTCCCACATACCTTCCCCTTTAATACCCCCCTCTCCCACATACCTTCCCCTTTAATATCCCCCTCTCCCACACACCTTCCCCTTTAATTTCCCCCTCCCACATAACCTTCCCCTTTAATACCCCTCTCTCCCACATACCTTCCCCTTTAATACCCCCCTCTCCCACATACCTTCCCCTTTAATTTCCCCCTCTCCCACATATCTCTCCCCCTTTAATTTCTCCCTTCCCCACATACCTTCCCTTTAATATTCCCCTCTCCACATTACCTTCCCCTTTAATACCCCCCCTCTCCCAACATACCTTCCCCTTTAATATCCTCCTCTCCCACTTACCTTCCCCTTTAATACCCCCCCTCTCCCACATACCTTCCACTTTAATATCCCCCTCTCCCACATACCTTCCCCTTTAATATACCCCTTCTCCCACATACCTTCCCCCTTTAATACCCCCTCACCAGTACCTTCCCCTTTCATTACCCCCCTCTCCCGCATACCTTCCCCTTTAATATTCCACTCTCCCACATACCTTCCCTTTCCCTTAAAATCCCCCTCTCCCACATTACCTTCCTCTTTCATACCCCCCTCTCCCACATTCCTTCCCTTTAATTTTCCCCATCTCCCACATACCTTCCCCTTTAATATCCCCCTCTCCCACATACCTTCCCCTTTCATACCCCCCTCTCCCACATACCTTCCCCTTTAATATCCCCCTCTTCCCACATACCTTCCCCTTTCATACCCCCTCTTCCACATACCTTCCCCTTTAATACCCCCCTCTCCCACATACCTTCCCTTTAATATCCCCCTCTCCCACAACCTCCCATTTAATTTCCCCCTCCCCTCTTACCTTCCCCTTTAATATCGCCCTCTCCCACATACCTTCCCCTTTAATACCCCTCTCCCCTTACCTCCCCCTTTAATATCACCCTCTCCCTCTACCTTCCCCTTTAATATCCCCCTCTCCCTCTTACCTTCCCCTTTAATATCGCCCTCTCCCTCTTACCTTTCCCCTTTAATATCCCCTCTCCTCTTACCTTCCCTTTAATACACCTCTCCCTCTTACCTTCCCTTTTAATATCACCCTCTCCCACTCTCTGGCTTCACAACCTGCCTCTCTCCCCCTATATACTAACCAAACCTCTATTTCCTTTCCCACCCTCCTCCCTCCCTCGCCGCTCTTTCCCTCAATTCTCCCCTCTTCTTACATCCCCCTTCCACCCCCCCCCCCCCCCTCACCCTCCTCCCTGCTCATCCCCCTCCTTCCTCTCCCTCTGTCCCCGTTAAATGCCTCCATGTCTCCAGATTGTCACCAGCGAGGTAGAAAGGAAACAGCTCCTTACAGGGCTCTAATATTCAGACCATAGCTTTTCCTTGCATGGCTATAAACCTTTTGTATTCTCATAGGACAACACAACGACACACACACACACACACACACACACACACACACACACCACACACACACACACACACACACACACACACACACACACACACACACACACACACACACACACACACACACACACACACACACACACACACACACACACACACACACACACACACACATCTATCTGTTGGGGTCATGGCGCGGTGAAACCCTCATATATCTGCCCTCACTGACTCAGCAGACTAACAATGGCGTGACCTTTGCTCTTCACAACCCCCCATCAACCCCAGAGACGGTGTTTGTGACACCAGGGGAAGGTCCTTACAGGAAGACCAATTCAACCTTACAGGAATAGACATTATCTGCTGGGGGACTGAGAAAACACCCAGACACACAATCAGAGAAACACGACATGAAAGAAAAAACAGAAACACGACAGACAGTCTGAGAAATCGAAGCATGCTGATTGGGCCTGTGGCTGTGATAATCTCTCCTTAGGACTTCCTGTCTGGAGAGGAAATGGAGGTCCACTCTGTGATACAGGAGCAGGAATATTTACAGTGCATCAGATCGGTGAGGTTGTCTGGCAAAACGGTACTAATGGAAAAGCACCGTACGTTCAAACTCTGCATACAAGGCCAAGCTAAATTGAGTTCAACTCAAGTATTTCAAATACTTGAAACATATATTCAACCATTGTCTGCCACATGGGCTATTTGAGGTGGAGGAGGAGGGGGTTAGGAGGGGGGAGGCAGAGAGAGGGAGGGGGAAAGGTATGTGGAAAGAGACAGAAATTGAAATTGAATTGAAAGGAGGAAAAATAAGGAGTCAGAGAGAAAAAGACAGACAAAGAACCTGACCATAGTTTAAAGTTTTCTAGATAAGTGCCTTCTCCTCTTATTCACCCTCTATCTAAATTCATGAGGGAGAGAGTGAGTGGAGGTGAGCAGAACGTTTCTCTATATTTATGGAGTTGGAACAGGAAAACCCATTTGCATTTATATTCGATTGGAAGGAAACAGACTGCTGAGTGGAGCCGCGAAGCCTCACAGAACACACACACAGAACGGTACTCACAGACTGCTGATTGGAGCCGCGAGGCCTCACAGAACACACACACAGAACGGTACTCACAGACAGTAACCGCACTGGATTTCCACATACACGCTGCTAAGCTAACGCACTGGATTTCATATACACGCTGCTAAAGCTAACGCACTGGATTTCACATACACGCTGCTAAGCTAACGCCTGGATTTCAATACACGCTGCTAAAGCTAAAGCAGCTGGATTTCACAATACACGCTGCCAAAGCTAACGCACTGGATTTCATATACACGCTGCTAAAGCTAACGCACTGGATTTCACATACACGGCTGCTAAAGCTAACGCACTGGATTTCACATACACGCTGCAAAGCTACGCACTGGATTTCATATACACGCTCTAAGCTACGACGCACTGGATTTCACATACACGCTGCTAAAGCTAACGCACTGGATTTCATTACAGCTGCTAAAGCTAACGCACTGGATTTCATATACACGCTGCTAAAGCTAACGCACTGGAATTTCACATACACGCTGCCAAAGCTAACGCCTGGATGGTTTGGGAAGTGTTGCAATATAAGTTTAGGGAGAGACAAGAGTCCAGGTCTTAGAACCAATAGTAGTGTTCCTTCATCCAGAGTAGCGTTCTGTGTGTGTTCTGTGAGGCCTCGCGGCTCCACTCAGCAGTCTGTGAGTAGCTTTCTGGTGTGTGTGTGTTACTGTGAGGCCTCGCGGTCTCCTCCAATTCAGCAGTCCTGTGAAGTACCGTTCTGTGTGTGTGTTCTGGAGGCCTCGCGGCTCATCAGCAGTCTGTGAGTACCGTTCTGTGTGTGTGTTCTGTGAGGCCTCGCGGTCTACTCAGTAGTCCTGTGAGTACCCGTTCTGTGTGTGTTCTGTGAGGCCTCGCGGATCCAATCAGCAGTCTGTGAGTACCGTTCTGTGTGTGTGTTCTGTGAGGCCTCGCGGCTCCACTCAGCAGTCTGTGAGTAAGCTTTCTGTGTGTGTGTGTGTTCTGTGAGGCCTGCCGGCTCCAATCAGCAGTCCTGTGAGTACCGTTCTGTGTGGTGTGTTCTGTGAGGCCGCGGCTCCAATCAGCAGTCTGTGAGTACCGTTCTGTGTGTGTGTTCTGTGAGGCCTCGCGGCTCACTCAGTAGTCTGTGGAGTACCGTTCTGTGTGTGTTCTGTGAGGCCTCGCGGATCAATCAGCAGTCTG